>NC_062282.1:146000302-146303332 GCF_902655055.1 Lutra lutra
GTCCTCTCATGTCTCCTCTGCATGTATGCACAGATTTCCTTGGCCAATGATGCAGGGATACCTTGGGTTCCCTTCAGTCTCTGTGGTAAATGAGCCCAGCCCTAGCTCCATCCAGGCTATGGAGAGAGCTCACCCAGATCCCTATAGATGGCTTTACCTTCTAAGACTTCTTGGAAAATTTCCTGGCTATCATTTATTGGGTTGTCCTTTCGGGCCCGAAAATTTATGGTAGCAGAGCTGCTGGCCCTCCCTGTTCACTTGTCACTGAGTTTATCACTTTTACGCACAGTCTTTCACTTCAAAGGAGCTGCCTCTAGCAGGAGTAGCCAGACTGCTGATTTTTGTGGTCTACCCCACAAAGGCCCAATGACTTTGCCAAAACAGATCAGCTGTGATAGGAGCCACGCCAATCAAGAATGCCAATGCTCCCAAGGTTCTCACTCAATGCTTAGTAGTTTTCAAGAATAAACATTCTTTTTTATTTAGTGTATACATGTTATCTCTTTCCCAGGCATTTAAATAGTTGTTTTTTACTGTTTTTATTCAGCTTGATAATCACTTTCTGCAGAGAAAATGACTTAACCTCCTTACTTCATCACAACAAAAAGTGAATTGGGTTTCCTTTTCTTTTCCCTAAAGATCATTCCTATCGTATTCAGCAACAGGCAGTCTAATAATTGAATCATTTTGTTAATTTGACCTGTAATTCTGCACAACGGTATCTTCACTACTGAGATTAAAACAAAACAAAACAAAACAAAACAAAAAAGCCCTGACCTATTGCATTTTGCTTCTTTGTTTAAGAATTGAGGTCACTAATGTAGTTATGTATTTGGCTTGAGCTCAAGTAATAGTCACCTATTTACTTCAGAATTTACCATTTCTTTTTACTGAGCACATTTATTTCATTTCTATGAGCTTTTCTCCCTCATGAAAAATAAAAATAAGCCAAATCTTCTATTTCCTTCTTTTACCATTTTTTAAAAAGAAGTTAAAATATGTTAGAAAGCAAATCAAAGCCACAGTATTTTAGAAGACATTATAATTTCTTTGTCCATTGTGAGATTTCAATTTATGGAGAACTCTTTGCCTTTTCAAGGAGGAGGGTTGAATATGTCTTTCTTCTGAAGATAATTTATTCAAGTGTTTACATCATTTTCTTGAGACAGAAAATCGTATGGTGCTCTGGAGGTGAGAGTCATCACTGCTTGTGTTAGGCTGAGATCTATTAAAACTGACTTCATGAGAGCTGGATGTGACAGACAAAATTTCCATGACTTCCTATGGCCATTCAGGGTTCTACTGACATTTTAACTTTAAATGATGGATCCGTGCATATTTTAAAGATGGTTATTAATAACTGCTTCTCATATTTTGAGGTTTTTATGAAAAAACAATTTAGTCAAATGACTGTTTCATTACAATTACCTCAATGCAAAATTTTTAAAAAGACAAATTCCTCAATTTCTCTTTGCTTCAGAGAAAAAGATTCAGAAGATAAAGAGAAAATGAGGGAGAAAATTAAAGTATGTCCAATAATAATTATTAGCTGGGAATGGAAAGAAAATATTTTCTTCCATATAAGGATATGCAAGGTCAAAGAATATTTTTGCGTTTCCATCTTAATTTTAATAGACAGTTTATAATAAATTGTAACAAATAGTGCAAACAGTTTTCTGACTTATTTTCACAGAAATAGTAAATATATTATAGATGGAAAATTTGCTTCTTTACAATTTGGCTAAATAGGCAGAAAAAAAACAGGCAGAGAAAAAGATACAGAAAAATATATGAAAATAGGTGTAAAATCCTATTTTTAATTGTGAAAATGTTTTCTGTAACAGACATAAAGTAAATTTCACCAAAAACTTGTTCATAGTATGTTGTCTGCTGCCTATTCAAACTCCGTGTGTGTGTGCAAACCGTACAAGATTGACATGCAGCTTTTTTTTAAATTTATTTTATTTTATTTTTTTTATTTGACAGAGATCACAAGCAGGCAGAGAGGCAGGCAGAGAGAGAGGAGGAAGCAGGCTCCCCGAGAGAGCAGAGAGCCCAATGCAGGGCTCGATCCCAGGACTCCGAGATCATGACCTGAGCCGAAGGCAGCGGCTTAACCCACTGAGCCACCCAGGCCCCCCTGACATGCGGCTTTAACCTGACATCTCATTGTAATTTTAGAGATGAGAGAGATTTTCTAACACAACTCATTTCATTTTGTCTGAAATGCTGTCAGTAGCAATCTTTTTTGTTCAATATGAATCACCTTTTACCTATGAAGCTTTGAGTTTTTAATCCAGGATTTTTATAAATATGTGCTCCAACATAGAACTTATACAGAAAATAAAATTATACTGATATTTTTCCTTAATGAGATTTTAATTTTTGCTCTGTCAAAAAGAATACATTTTATTAAAAATCTGAAATTGTTTTTTTAAAAAATAATAAATTTTAAAAAAGAGAAAAAGAAAAGAAAATTATTGCTGGATATCTAGCCGATCGGAAGTACCCATTTCATTCATCTTAAGTTTATCCTGGTTCCGCGAGTCAGGTTTGCACATCAACCTCAACATATAACTCTGTAGAAGTTTTCTGGTTAAGCTACCATAGTGGCAATACACTCCTTTGTTTAACAGTATATGACTCATGAGTTTACAGACATGGAAGAAAGGAATTTAATATTTTATAAGTGCAGCTATTTCTAATAAAGCTTGCCCATGCTCCTTTGTACAAGTCTTGGCTTCCAGAGCCCTTTAGACAACCACAAGTACTAAATCCACCATCGGAGGGCAAAGAGCTAGAATCAGTGCAGATATTCAAAAGTATATGCCAAAACACCAAAGGCAATTCACAACAAATTGAGAAACTTGAAAAACTGGCATTACTTGGACTCTGCCAGAAACAGCAGCCTTCTTTCAGATGTGCACCTAAAATTCATTTTTAACAACTGTGTGCCTACGCTGCTGAGTCAGTGTTGACGTTAAGGTATGAGAATTATTCAGCATGAAATATTCAGGAAGTAAATGGGGATAGGGCATTTGACCCCTGGAGCAGACCCCGGAAGGTGTACATGACATCAATTCAGTGACATACTCTCTGTCTTTAAAAGAGGCACTATAGGGATGCCAGGGTGGCTCAGTCAGTTAAGTGTCTACCTTCAGGTCAGGTCATCAACTTGGGGTCCTAGGATCGAGCCCTGCACCTGGCTCCTTGCTCAGTGGGGAGTCTATTCTCCCTCTGCCTGCTATTCCTCCTGCTTGTGTGCTCTCTCTCTAGCAAATAAATAAATAAAAATCTTTAGAAGAAGGAGAGAGAAAAACTATTCTTCCACATATCAAAAGTAAGACTAATTAATAGCGACTTCAGTAGGGATCGTGATGCATTTTTGTTACTGTTTTTTCCTTCCCAAGAGAGGGAAGGTTGGTTGGAAAAAATGTTCTATCAGATTAATACCGGATGCCAGAGCTGTCTACAACAGAGTATTTGAAAATGGACAGATCCTTAGCTATGGCCACCTTGCCATTGACAAACTACTGCTTCCAGTGACCCTGAAGAATCATCATAAAAAGTGGAGGAAAAGCTATAGGGAGATCATCCTAATGTCTCAACCATTAATTTATAACTATCATCCATGTCTCTGCAATTTGCTCTGCTTTGTATTTTTGTCACTCATAAGAGTTTGAAATAGACTTTAAAGTACCATTTTATGATCTATTTACTTCAAGTCTGGGGGGGGAAATAAAGGCCGCAGGATGAAGTAAACCAGTGCAAAATGGCATTGTACTATAGCAAAACTTTCAGAAAGGCTTCACTTCTAGGACTGTGCTGAATTGGGGGAAATTGGAGGGGGAGACAAAGCATGAGAGACTGTGGGCTCTGAGAAACAAACTGAGGGTTTTGGAGGAGAGGGAGGTGGGGGGGTTGTGTAAGCCTGGTGGTGGGTATCAAGGAGGGCACGTATTGCATGGAGCACTGGGTGTGGTGCATAAACAGTGAATCTTGGAACATTGAAAAAATAAAACTAAATTTAAAAAAAAGAATTTACTAGCAAATGTTATATGCCATATGGTAACTTTGATTTATAAAATGCAGGTGTTTCATTCCATCCTTCCAATTATTAAATAAAAATATTTTTACGGTGAGGATTTCTCCTTGTTCTCTCCTGGCACATTTTTACAGAACTGGCCATTACCTCAATGAGTCCCTTTACTTCGTATGAGTTTTAAAACACCTTCTGCAGAGACTGTCATCCAGCCCCACTTAGAATCAGGGAGAGAGCTCTGAACACAGGGTTCGACTGAGAACACTGGTTGCATAAATTTGGCTATTTGTGTCTATCTGTATAATCTCTACTCTCTCGAACAAAATATCTAACGAAAAGCCCATTTAACATGTTCCTCAGGCTTCCTCTCAAGAAGTGTTGGTTGTCAAGGCTTCCCTGTGACCTCTCCCCAACCCTCTCCCTGGGCTCTGGTAAAAGCTGCCTTGTTTCCTGGGGAGACTACCATCCCATTTTTCTGATGTGGGACTCAAGTGGTACATGCTTAGCTAAGCTCAATGAAAGGACCCGTAGAGGGATTTTTGTGTTTTTTTTTTGTGTTTTTTCTTCTGCCAGCTGCTGTCTTGCTTCACACCAAAAGCTATAAATTCTTTACTGAAAAAACCATCACTTCAAGGGGGCAGTTGGTCAGGAGCCAACTAGGGATGGTGAATGAAGGGGGTTTTCAAACGGCCACCTTGAAGCTAGCCATGGAATCCTAACTTGCCCACAAGCTGGAAATGGCCCAAACCAGATGGAATTTCAGTCAGTACACAGCCTTCCAGAGTGTTGGGGCTGGGGGAGAATACACCCCGCCCCTGCCCAATGGTCTTTAGGGAAGATCTTGGCCAAGTCTCTGTGAAGCCGTATGAACGGAATTTGTTTAACAATCAGCAGTTAGAATCAAGAAATGCGATGGATAAGGAAAGAGAGCCTGTAACACTCAGAGCAGAGAGACCCACATTCTATGCCTACGAGACAATATAGCAGCATAGGTGGCACTGGGGGATTTTATTGGGAAGAGAGTATGTGCTCCTAATTAGATCATCTCCACCTAAAAACGGAGTCTCATTTGTGGTTTTTTATCTTCACAAGATGGCGAGATGATGCCACGTGACATTTACTGAGCACTCATATTACATCTGTGCTGTATGTGTTCTTAAATATATTTGTATGTAATTACTAGGAGACATGAGATTGCTATACGGCCACATTTTGGCAATTTCATCTTGGTTCTGCACAATTTATTTTAACAATCACAATAACTTTGAAAGAATCGTCACACCAACTCTACGAAGAAAGCAGTCTTTGCTGACTTTGGTCGAGTAGGGCAGTTTTAAGCCCTTGGTTAAGAAGTAATCCGTTTAATTATCTCAAAGAACCAATGAGGTAGAGGAGAGCCAGTGTTAAGATCTACATACAGATTAGACAACTGAGGCACAGACAAGTTAAGACACTGCCTGAGGTTGCACAGCTAGTAAGAGTGTAAAGCAGGAATGTGAACCACATCTGTATGATTCTGGAGACAATACACCAAAATGCCAAAGATCAGACACTTTTCCAGAGTCGAACAGTTAGAAAGGTGTGGAGCCATAGGTCAACCCAGGTAGTACGGCTTTTACATATCACTTTTCCTACGATTCATGGCTAAAATAAAATTGGGCAATGCGCGGCAAGCATTCCACAATCAGTAAGGAAGAAGAGTTTAAATTTCCTCTTAGGAAAGAAACTATTTTTTGAAGGGTACTTATAGAACACACAATGGACAAGCAACTGATGTAACTTACAAATTCCCAACCTCCTAAATGGAATGAGCATCCCCATTTTAAAGCCAGAAAAACTGTAGCTGAGAGGAATTCCTGTAGGAGTTCGTCCAAACTGGCCAAGCAGGTGTTCAAGCCCAGCCTCTCTTGTTCTGGTTTTGTGACTCAGCGTGAAGAACAGGCGCTTGATGAGCTCTTGAAATCGAGCATCTGACATGGGTCTGAGAGGGCTTGCAGAGAGCCGAACCGGATCAGGCAGTCTTTAGGACCTGACGGACACCTGGGGAGTGAGCCCCCACCCCCCCCCCACCCCCCACCCCCCCCCACCCCCACCCCCGCCGTCCCTAGCAAGGTGGACCTAGTCTTGCTCCAAAGCCTACTCATCTTGCCAAACTCGGCAGGACTCAGAGTCACAGCCTCCATCAAGCTTCCAGCATCTCTTCTTCTGCAGGAAGCTTTGCCCCGCAGTGCCAGGATCAAAACAGGGTCTCCGCAGGCCTTCTAAGGCGGACTGATACCAAGAAAGTAAACAATCTAAAAATCACAAACAGGGCTCTGGAGGAGGGAGGAAAGATAAGAGGCTTGACTACCCTTGCTTGCTGCCAGCTTGACAGGGTGAGCTAGCTGCAGCTGGTCCGTGGGAAACTCGTTATGGCCACTCGAAGCCTTGGCAAGGGCATCGGGAAACCTGAGAGCCCAGCACTGAGCCTCCTGGTCCAGGGGTCAATCAAGCCGCTGTCAGGTCATAGCAAACAGCGCACACCAAAGTAAGGCAGCAGATTCAGCCCCCGTAGTGCACATGGTCAGCTAAGTAGGAAAACAGGGCTGGATGGTAGAAGCAGGATGTCAGAATAGAATGTCCTGCGGTTTCTCTGCAGGGGAGAGAGCAGGGTGGCTCCCTTATTAATAATTATAATACCACAATAGGCATTAGGCAGAACCCCAGCCTCAAATAGATTTACTGAATACAGTTTAATGAGGGAACAACTTCCAGAAAGGAGGGCAGGGCCAAAGGAACCCAAAAATGATGCTGAGGTACCTAGCAGCTAGTAACACCTTGAAAAGGGCAGGGGACTCTTGTGTTGCTAGGGATCAGAGAAGGTTCAGGGGAATGGTGATTAGACATGGATGTCACCATTTTTGTAACTGTGATGCTGAAGCGGGGAGAGAGTGGAGAAAATATTCCCCATCATGTTGTTCTTCTTGCCCTCAGATCTCTTCCAGTGCCTCTTCTTGGCTGAACCAACCCAAAAACCGCATGGGAAATGCAGCCCACAGGAGGCAGTCTGTAAAAATCAGCTATTCAGGGTACAGATGCAGAGAAAGATGGGTGTGCAGTGTTTCTGAGAGAGCAAACACATTAACCATCTACCTTAATGAATGCTCCAGTCTTAGAAGAGCTATCTCCAATGCACAGATCTACAGGGACAGACAGGTACACACACGGGAAGACGGAACAACAGGAGTCAAAAATTCATGAACGCCATACATGTAATTTCCTTCCAGCCCTGGGGTCATATAGACCCAGAATTTCTCCATGGTTGACTTTTGGAAGTGAAGCACAAAATCCAGATTTTTCTGGGAACCCACATTTGAACACTGGGAAATAATTGGGAAAACAATTAGACTTGAGGATGACCAAACTCAACACATCTGGGAGAGATATTGACCCCACCTTCCGGAAGCAAAGTGTATCACGATGTAAATTCCATTGATTTTTAAATATTGGCAAATAATCAAAGAAAATCAGATCCTGGGATGACCGAACAAAAGACATTCATGTAGAAATTCATCTCACAGAACAACTGCATTAAGTAACTCTCGCTCCCCTATTCATGTCTTCTAGGCTTAACTTTGATCCAGACATTGCTGAGGCAAAAAGCTCCTATGTGGAGAACACAATTGATGGGGCACTTTTTTTTTTCCTCTCTGTAGCACTGAATATATTTCACATTTATGCCCCAGGGCTTTTCCAAACCCTTACATTGTGACATTTGTGGGAATCACCCAGGACTCTAGTCTGAGTAACTGAATCTATAAGGGGAGACAACACTGACCAAGGTGCTACCCAAGCTAGATTCTAATCATTTCCCTTTCCGTGCTTTAGTCTGGACAATCCCAGGTCATGCCCATGGTTTCTCAGAGAGTTCAAGTACAATGACCCACTGTGGTATCCAGAGGATGAGAACACAGTCTTATGTTGACCTCCCCTCTCTTCTTCTTCCTTCCTTTTTTTTTTTTTTAAGATTTTTATTTATTTGACAGAGAGACAGCGAGAGAGAGAGAGAGAGAAAGGGAGAGAGAGAACACAAGCAAGGGGAGTGGGAGAGGGAGAAGCAGTCTCCCCATTGAGCAGGGAGCCCGATGCAGGGCTCGATTCCAGGACCCTGGGATCATGACCTGAGCTGAAGGCAGACGCTTAAGGACTGAGCCACCCAGGTGCTCTGACTTTCCCTCTCTTCTGTTGTAATTTTCTTGAGTCCCTCACTCCATGGGATAAAATGCCAAAACAAATGATCTGCAAACAACCTTTTTCTCAGGCTCTGCTTTTTGGGGAGATTCCCATGTAAACTCCATCATTCTGAAAATTCTGCTCTAGAAAAAATCTTAGAAGGTCTCTCTGACTTTTTATGAAAGACATGCTATGTTCACAGACTATTTAATGAGTATTTGTGGCACTGGATCCAACCCAACCCTTATTCTAAAATATTTAAACGACGGCATTTAAGCTGAGAGAGAAGATAGAAGGACAAGTTTTGGGTCCAGGTATGGACCAAAGTTAGGAAATAGGTTGCACAAAGAAGCATGAATTTTTAGCTACCCTAAGCCCTCAGTCCTTCAAAAAAATCAATAGGAATTTATCTTTAAACATTTGATTTTTTATGTGTTTAAGTGTTCATTCCAAAAACGGCTTTGCACTCTTTTCACGAGGGTAACATGCCATACATGTATTAACAACCTTGCTAAGAGCATACACAAGGGTAGTGCACAGAGCCTACAGAATAAGCCTATCAACAAAGAAAATAACATGTAGTGTCCTGTGATTTTTATTAATAAGCCACATATTGATCAATTAATCAAATACGTTCATCCATTTCATCTTAAAGTCAACGTATATTTATTTATGTTTTGTTTATGCTTTGTTTCAGCCCTGGGCTACACCCTAGGGTTACCACAGTGAAACCAAAAGCTGTATTCCTTTTCCTCATGAAGGTCAAAGGCCGGTGGATGAGAAAGTTATTAGATAAGAGAATTTTCCCAGAAAGCAGAAAGCATTCTGGGACTGTATCCGTGGCACTTGTAAATTCAGGAGATAAGTAAAATTTTCTGTAAGGTTGTATGTTCAGCTGAGACCTTAAGAATGAGTCAGAGTTAGCTGTGTGATGAGTAGGAACAGGTATAGACAGTTTCCAGCACAAGGACCCCAAGGTATAAGGAGCAGGTGTATAGAGAGGGTAGTGGAAGGATTGCATTATGGAGGGAGAAGGATGAGGGGTTCTCAAAAGAGAGCCAGGAAGCAGGTCAGGAAGACCAGGTTACACATGTGAAGGGGTCTGGGCTCTGCTAGGTACAGTCTGGGGAGGGGCAGAAACTCCCAGGCCCCCCTTAGCTTTCTGTGTGGGAGGGCATGACAGGACTTGGCAGCCAAGGTCAGCCCTCTGCAAAGAGAAGCAGGTGCAAGCTCTTGAAACAAAATCACACAGGACGCACAAGGAGGCTGGCAAGTGGAATGACACCCGATAACGGTAAAAAGGGAAGTGAGGATATCTGGGTGATAACCTGGGTATTATTCAGTGCAGTGCTCCTGGCCAGGTACAAACATGTTATTATTGTGCTGTACTCATCCATGAGCAAAAATTATTTTGTGGCACTTGATAAACAATGGCATTTAATTACTTCCAGCACTTTGCCATTATTTTAAAATTTTACAAATCCTCCGTTCCACAGAATACATCTAGCATATCCACCGCAGGATGCTCGGAAGTTACATAAAACTGGCAAGTGTAGACCACCCCCACAACCTTGAATCTTCAGAACCCAGGCTTCTTTCAAAGTCAACATTTAGTCCCCTCCAGATTTTATTGATCTGGTCTCAGCTCTTCTGCCTCAGGAGTCAGGTTCTGTCTTAGGCCACCATCATGGGATACCTGAACTTGGAGACAAAGAAGCTGTCGACCAAACAATGTGATTTACTGGGAGCCTGTCTGCACCAGTGCCAGGAGGAGTCTGATCAAAATATGTTGAAGGGCACCATGCGCCAGCAAGACTCCCACTGTTTTAAACACCGCCATATTCTCCTTACATCAACAAATTATCTTTCTGCTTCCATTGGCGGTCTTCTCCAGGCTCATTTACATCTAGTCCAATGCCACCATTTTTAGAGCACAGGTTCCAAGGTCAAGAGGGTCACTAAGGGTGCAAACAACAGAAGGCACTCTCTGTCACGGCCATGTCAGTGGCAGCCCTGCCCTTCCACAACTCGAGGGTGAGTACCTCCCTACACTGAGCACACTCAGTACCCCACATACCTCACCCCGAGCCAAATTCTAGCCCTGCTCCGACTCATTCAAAAAGTAGTGCAAAGTGGGGCGCCTGGGTGGCTCAGTGGGTTAATAAGCCTCTGCCTTCGGCTCAGGTAATGATCTCAGGGTCCTGGGATCGAGTCCCGCGTCGGGCTCTCTGCTTGGCAGGGAGCCTGCTTTCTCCTCTCTCTCTCTCTGTCTGCCTCTCTGCCTACTTGTGATCTCTCTCTGTCAAATAAATAAATAAAATATTAAAAAAAAAAAAAGTAGTGCAAAGAGAAGAGGTCCTTTCTTCATGCTGGCCAGAAATGATTTATCCTTCTACACAATCCCTTCCATATCTAATGATATATTTCATATCGCCAAATCATTCAAATTGAAAGCATGTATACTCCAAAGAGAGAACAACACAAGGTGTAATTGTGAGATCATGGGCCCTGCAGAAATATGGGAGAGCTCACACTTGAGCATGGTGTCTTCATTCCTATGAAGGACGTGAATCGATCCTCTGAATAACTTTGATACGGAGAATGGAACAGAATACTCTAAAGAGACTTTAGGAAATTAGTTGGGTTGGCGGGGGTGGGGGGCACTTGGGTGTCTCAGTCAATTAAGTGCCTGCCTTTGATTCAAGTCATAAACTCAGGTCCTGAGATTGAACTCTGAACTGAGCTCCTCGCTCAGTGGGAAGCCTGCTTCTCCTGCTCCTTCTGTGTTTCCCCCACTTGTTCTGTCTCTGTCTGTGAAACAAATAAATAGGATCGAGTCCCTCATTGGGTCTCTGCTCAGCGGGGAGCCTGTTCCTCCTCTTTCTCTGCCTGCCTCTCTGCCTACTTGTGATCTCTCTCTGTCAAATAAATAAATAAAATCTTTTAAAAAAATTAAGAAAAAAGAAAATTACTCAGGGGTGTTTGTGCCATTCCTACATTCAGCCACGTAACCACAGGGTCTTAGCACCTACCACGTACCAAGCACTGTGCCCTGTGCTGGGGACACAGAGATGACACAGAGGTGAAAGAGAGTATGCAAGGAAGGAATGTAGTTTACCCTCATGTCACTGTGAAGATGACAGAGACAGTGACAGAAAGTTCAAAAGGAGTGGAAAAAGCTTCTTCAGGAGCACAGCCCATCATACAAGTCATACATAAGCTAATAATTGCAGAGTTCTTCAATCAGGGCCTCGAACATTATAGCACTCAATAAAATTTCTTGACATAGTG
This sequence comes from Lutra lutra, assembly GCF_902655055.1. Taxonomy (NCBI): domain Eukaryota; kingdom Metazoa; phylum Chordata; class Mammalia; order Carnivora; family Mustelidae; genus Lutra; species Lutra lutra. The sequence continues at coordinate 146,011,848 of NC_062282.1, forward strand.
GAAAATAGAATAATAATAATACATTTGTTTTCCTTGTAGAGCTATTATGTTTATCCAAGTAGATAAAGTAAGTTAAAATGAACTAAATAAAGCAAATTAAAATGTGTACATTGTGGTTATATATATGTGTGTGTGTGTGTGTGTAATTTTTCCTACCATTTTTCAGGGTACAAGTCAGTGGTATAAATTTACACTCATAATGTTGTGCGACTGTCGAGATTATTTCCAAAATGTTTTCATTATCCCAAATGGAAACCCCGTAACCATTAAGCAGTAACTCCGCATTCATGTCTCCAGTCCCTGGTCACCTCTAATGAACTTTGTATTGCCATAAATTTTCTTATTCTAGACGTTTCATGCAGTATTTGTCCTTCGTGCCCGGCTTATTTTACTTAGCATAATGTCTTCAGGGTACATCCATACTGTACAATGTAGCTGATCTTCATTTCTTTTTATGACTTAATGCTATTACATTGTATGTGTGCATTACAGCTGGTTCATTTCTGTAGATGGACAGGGAGTTATTTTTACCTTTTGGTTATCTTGAGTAATGTTACAGGAACATTGGGTACAACTATGTGTTTGAGTCTCTGTTTTCAATTCTGGTGAGGCTCTGTCTATAGTATTAGAATTATGGGACCATATAATTTCATATTGAGCTTTTTTTGAAGGACTGCCATACTATATCCTCACCAGGATGTGTTATGTGATGATGATGCTGATGGTGGTGATGATAATGGTGATGATGAAAATTGCCATCTTTGAAAGTTAAAGTTGTATCTCAAAGCAATTTTGATTTGTATTTACCAAATGACTGCTGATGGTGAATATTTTTCCTATGTCCTCAGGTCACTAGCTTTTTTTTTTTTTTTTTTTTTTAGAAATATCTATTCAAGGGGCACGTGGGTGGCTCAGTGGGTTAAAGCCTCTGCCTTCGGCTCAGGTCATGATCTCAGGGTCCTGGGATAGAGCCCCACATCAGGCTCTCTGCTCAGCAGGGAGCCTGCCTCCCTTCCTCTCTCTCTGCCTGCCTCTCTGCCTACTTGAGATCTCTGTCAGATAAATAAATAAAATCTTAAAAAAAAAAAAAAGAAATATCTATTCAAGTCCTCTGCACAGGTTTTACTGAGAGGTTTGGTTTTCTGTTGAGTGGTAGGAGTTCTTTATCTATTTTCGATATGAAAACCCTATCAGACATATGATTTACAAATATCTTACCCCATTCCATAGGCTGTCCTTTGGCTTTCTTGAGAATAGTCTCTGATGCACAAGAGATTTTAATATTGATGGAATTCCAATCTCTCTATTTTTCGCAGCTGATGCCAAGATCATGAAGATTTACCTGTTCGTTTCCTTCTAGGAGCTTTTGGTTTTAGCTCGAATTACATACAGTAAATTGTTTTTGAAATACACTGGGTATTTCTTAAGACTGATGAGTCACTGACCTCTACCTCTGAAACCAATAATACATGATACATTTAATTAACTGAACTTCAATAAATGAATGAATAAATGAATAAATAAATAAATAAAACACATATCACATAGTATTAGTAGTTTTTCACCCAGTTCCCATCACTGTGGCAGAGCGTTCTCCCAGCCCTGCCCATGGCTGTAGCTTCCCTCCTCAAGTTTAGCCAATTCCTGTCCCAAAGACTCAAGCAGCTGCAGTTCAATAGCTCTTTATGACGTAAGTGCCCCTGATCTCGAGCACCAGTGATAAGCAAACTTTGACTCTGAAGCTGCGTATTGCCGAGTGAAACTAGTCAGCAGAGAAAGTCAATTATCCTATGGTTTCATGTATTTGTGGAACATAAGGAACAGCGTGGAGGACATTAGGAGAAGGAAGGGAACAGTGAAGGGGGGGTGGAATCAGAGCGGGAGATGAAGCATGAGAGACTGTGGACTCTGGGAAACAGATTGAGGGTTTCAGAGGGGAGGGGTGTGGGGGATGGGTGAGCCCAATGATAGGCATTAAGGAGGACACAGATTGCATGGAGCACTGGGTGTTACACACAAACAATAAATCGTGGAACACGACATCAAAAACTAATGATGTACTGTGTGGTGACTAACATAACATAATAAAAAAATAAATAAATAGCAAGTACTAAAAAAAAAAAAAAAAGAGAGAGAAAGAAAACTTCAGCTAAACCATGACTGATTTAAAGAAGAAAAAAAAGTCCTAGAAATCCATAGCAGCTTTTAGTAGCTATTTCCTCAACATAAAAATTTCCAAATGTGTGCAAAACCCCAATAACTTTGTGTTTCCCTCTGCCGACTAATCCTTCAGTCGGTTTTTCACTTACTAAGGAATTCATCATTAAGGCCCATTTAAAGAAATCTCCTTCACGTATTTTACCATCTCCTAATATTAAAAATAACAATGAGAAATGGCCTGGGGAATTAAAATAGTCCACAAAATCAGGTACCTTCACATTTGAAAAAATATTTAAGTTCTCCAACTTAAAGTCAGGTGTGACACAACTGTATTTTAAATGCTCTCTGCCTAAACCAAAGTAAATAATGTGCTCACAATGAGCTATTCGATTTTCTGTAGTAATATTTCCTTAGTGACTGCACTGAAGTATTTAAAATTACACAGTGACATTTAATTGTGAATAGCACTTAGCTCATTAACTTGCAGTTTATAAGCTTTTGGAAGGTAATACCATCAAGACCAGGTATTTTTATACCCCAAATCCCACCATATTTCTTTCACATCATGAGCACACAGGAAGCACTTGTTGAAAACTTACAGTCATATATATAGCTATAGCTGGCAGTTAATCAATATTTGATGATTGAATGAAAAGCATATTAAAGTGAAAAAATATACTGTAGAAAACACATAAGGGAGGAAGATTTAAAAATTCCTATTATTGAGAGTTTATTATATATTGACATTCTATACATTAATATGATGGAAATATATATATATACATATATCTGTATCTATATACATAATTATATGTATATAATGTATACATTATATGCATATTATGTATATATTATATACAATACATATAATAACATACATTATATAATATACATATAATACATATGTACATATGTAAACATATATATATGATTCTATACATTAATATGATGAAATGTATATATACATATATATGTATATATACACATAATATGCATAGAATGTATACATTATATACATATAATTATGTATATATTATATACAATACATATAATAACATACATTATATAATATACATATAATACATATGTACATATGCAAACATATACATACATAATTCCATACATTAATATGATGGAAATATATATACACATACACACACATATATATAAAATCTCTAGAAATACATATATAAAAATGCAGAAAATCTCTAGAAATGAAGACAACTTCCCAGAAGAATAATAAGGTAACTATGGAAAAACCCAATGCATTAGAGTATGTCTGAGGTATGTAGTGACTTCACTGTATAGTATATCTTATTTATTGCATTGTTTGCTTGGATTCCTCTGAAGGAATGATAGTTTGGATGAGTCAGAAGAAATCTTGCAGAACTGACCTAAATGCTTCTACTTCAGGGAATGAGATTTGGAAGCAGAGTTCGTTTGAGGAAACCAGAACAAGTTCAATTTGAAACCCTGGAGCCGGGGGTGAGTCTCCAATGACACGGCCTCTTTCCTGCACAGGATTATTTTTGAAAGTGTATTTTACAATACTTTGAAGATTTATACTTATTTTCTATTTTTCCACAACAGCTCTATATTTTGCCAGGTGAGCAGAGACAAATCTCTGATTGGTTTCTAACGGGAAAGAGCATACTGGGGATGCCTGGGTGGCTCAGTCTATTAAGCATCTCCCTTAGGCTCAGGACATGATCCCTCAGTCCTGGGATCGAGTCCCATGTTGGCATCTCTGCTTAGTGGGGAGCCTGCATTTCTCTCTCTCTGTGTCTGCCTCTCTGCCTACTTGTGTGCTCTCTCTCTCTCTCCCTTTCTCCCCATTAAATAAATAAATAAAATCTTTAAAAAAAAAGAGCATACTGATAAAATATCTTTAGTTCAACTAGTTATGGCAACAAAACAACAATGCATTTAACCTCGTGAGTGGTTCTTCAGTTGATGCTACTATTATCATTTTAATAAAAGGTTGGTTGTTTTCTGAAATGACAGGTATTGCCAGCTGTATATTGACGACCTTCTGTAGAAAGCTCTGGGAGAAGTATGAGGTTCACTGGTTTGGCATTTGAGAGAAAGAAAGAAATCTTTATTTTTCCATGACATAGAGCATCTGAGGCTTCATTTTCAGTCTATCAACCTTACCTCTTCTTTAAAGAATAAGTGTCTTTTAAAAATGACACGACTGTGTCTTCAACACCTTTAACAGGCTAACCATGTTTGAAGCAGGGTCTCGGGTTTCTACCAAGAAAATGAAGAGGAAGTTACAGACTGTGATGGGAATTTATATTAAATTGGATCCTTCCTGAACTGGTAGAATACATGAAAAAAATGAAAATAAGGAATAAAAGCACCAGTCATTCATCACTTTAGAGACATATTCTAAAATATCCATAAAAGTCTATTCAGTTCAGAAACTACTCTCATTTTGACAATATTACGTCCCTAAAGACCTCATAATGGAAATAAATATTTGCAATGAAAGCTCACTTTGTACAATATGGGACAATTTGATTTTTTAAATAGTCTGTCTTTATGTCACCTCTGCCTTGCCCTGGTGAGTGACTGGGATTACATTGTATATATAGTGCATACTTGAATAATGAAATTTTCTATCAGTGTTCTTTAAAATCTTGGCATGAGCTGCAACTACAAAATAATTGTGTGCAGGGCAAGTGATCTTTAAAATCGTTTTGCAAGGCTGTTCTGCTCTCAGCTGAACCTTTTCACTTTTGATTAATACTCTTTCCTGTTTTCTGGTTCAGAACACTGCTTCCTACAGCTACAAATTCAGTTTATGGAGTGCCTTTGACCTGTACTCCACTGGATAAAAGTAAGTGTCAATCCAATGAAATCCAAGGACCTGTCTCTTCAGCATCTTCAGGTTATCAGGGACAATGCGAGGGCTCTGTGAAGTTACATTTTCGTGTGAGCACCAAGTGCCAATAAAGAGAGTTAAAATAACATTTTAAAATCTATTTGATTTCCTCTAATCTAGCCTGTCAGATGGTTTTGGATGAAGTATGTATAATGATAAGAGCTCAAGAGTTCACTCCAAGTTCTTCATGAAACAAAACAAAAGGCAAGTTCATTCTAGAGACCTATGGATTTATATTCATTTGTGTAACCCTTCGCTGTTATTACTCAGATTTTTGTAACAGCAAAAAAAACACTCTTTATCTTCTCTCGTTCACTCTCCTCCTTAACCTCTACTTGCCACAGTCTGTACTAGAATTAAAAGCATAATTAAAGCTGAAAGGCTCTGGTTCATTAAAGACAGTCATTGATGTTGAAATGCACTTTGTCCTCATATTTGATGAGCACCTACAACAAGGTTTGAAGTTAGAACAAGGAGCAAAGTGTTTTATTTCTTTGCACTCACTACTTAGATACAGTTCCCTCACTTCTTCCCCTACACACCCCACCATCCCCTGCCCTGCACGTGTGCGTAACAACGCACGGTTCACACAATTCTTTCTGATAGCAGAGGTAAGGAAAACAATAGGATGAACAGGGATGGACATGCTGTGGGGAACACTGGAGAATGGTATTCCAGTAAGATGCATCGTAGAACAGGGCACCTGGCTGCCTCAGGCAGTAGAGATCTGCCTCTTGGTTACAGCTCAGGTCACGATCTCAGGGTCATGAGATCAAGCCCTGCATCAGGCTCTGCACTCGGCACAGACTCTGTTTGGGATTCTTACCCCCTCGTTCTCCCTCCCCTTCTACTTCTCCCCCAATTCATGCACACACATACGCACATGTGCTCTCTTTCTCTCTCAAATAAATATATAAAGAAAAATTTCAAAACTCATAAAAAATCATAAATAAAATCTTTTTTAAAAAGATGCATTATGGGATTTCAGTTGTCCAGAAACACCATATAATGTCAGTCCATTCCTATCCACGATACAAGTGGAACAGTTTTCTCAAAATCATGAAGGGTCTCAACACTCTTGTGGTAAGTAGCAAAGCTACAAGAGAATGATGGTGAAGTAAAACATAGTGACGAAGGACATGGGCTTGAATGTTTACGCTCCATGTTGTTGGCTCTGTTTCTTTGGACATGTCCCTTAAAATGTCCCAGGTCTGACTACCAACCTTACTACAAAGATGAAGCAATTGAAGTTTAAAAAGCTTACGTCCAGGCTAGCATGAGCGGTAACCAAGATGTGAACTCAAGAATATTTAAATACAACCTCTGTGTTCTTTTTCATTATTATGCCATTACCACCTGTCCATGATTATACAGAATCTTCTTCCCGCACATAAAGCCCTCAGTCTAGCGTCTCATGTATGGCAAATGCTGAGTGAATGTTGTTTATAAAAACTGTGTTCAGTGACCTTGGCTGGGTGAGGCACTTTGGTTTGAGAAGTGGAACAGTAGGAGATGAGAAGAAAAGGTTGGCACTGGTTAATGTGGACGACCTCCTTGTGCAAAATTTGAAAGATTTATTAGCCTGATGTAATGATTTTTGAAAACGTTTCGCCAAGCTGCCATAAATATGTCTAAGGTTGTGCCTTCTCTGTGTTTATATAATTTTGCTAGAAAGATGAGCAATTACTATTCATGTATGTAGACTGTATTTAGGTGCAAATGAGGTTTCCATGATTTTGCAAGTGTCCAAGATAATCACTGCTTTGGTGAACATGGGCCTGAGAAGTAGACACAGGTCTTGGCAGCTGCTGCCAGAAGGAAAGGGGCAAGTGGGATCTCCCAGGGTAGACGTGTCCCAGCAGGGGCTGGGTCCCGGATAATAAAAGAAAGATGCACAGAGCACGCCGCAGACCAGGATTCAGATCACATTATGTTAAATTAGAGACTTCACATAAATAAGCAGGCTTTCCCTTGAGAAGGGGATGAGGTTTATATGAGACTGAAATCTAGTTTCTTCTGTATGGCTCTGGTTTGTTACAGTCTTTGTCAATGACATCCCTCATTCCACCAAGGGTGTATCTGCCACGACCTATGACAACTTATACTTTTCCCAGTTTACTTTATTGTGTGTGGTTCTTTAGAATACATCAATCGCTTGATGTCACTGCTGGAAGGACAGCAAATTATGATGAGTATATCCCAGTAATTTTAAAATAAAAATGGATTTAATCTATTTCATAATGAAGACTTATGTGAGAGACAATCTTGTTAAAAGGAAAAGGATGGGGAAATTCAAGGGGACCCATCAGTAACTACATTCAATTCAGTCACTTAAATATCCTTTAAGATGCCTTGGTTTCTCCTTACATATCATGTATGATGCCTAGAAAAATGGTCTGATTCTTTTTTATCCCCATTACCTCCACTATTAAAATTACAAAGGATCTCATACATAATTTTCATGATCTAAAAGAATGGCAAACCCATGATATTTGTCAATTAATTTGAACTCTACCCTCAAATGAATGCTCATTGACTGAAAGATAAGGGGCTCCTTACAAAGCTGAACGTGGTTGTAACAAGTATGCAAAATTCAAAGCCCTCACCATCTCGCCTAGAAAAGCACAAAGTAAAGACGTTGACGTAGTTCTAGATTACGGTGATTAGTTTCAGATCTATGAGTTTAAAGTTGTGGGTATTTTTAGATAACTGAATGAGTAAGGCAACTAGAGCAGGATAAAAGAATGCAGTGACTTGCTTTGCTATTATATGATAGTTTTGTGATGAGACTCCTCTTTTTCTGGGATCCTATATAAAAGGTAGACAAATGTTGATATTGGGAATCTGCTTGTATTTTATTTTGACACATTTTGTCATCTCTAGTTTAATAGGTGTAGGAAATCTCCTGAGACTTATTGATTCTGAGTGAAGTAGGATGAAAAAACTCATTTGCAATGGAAATACTTGACACAGTGTATCAGGTAGCATTTATGCAAAATTCAAAAAAATGAATTGTGTCTACTGTTGTCTTTTATAAATATTTATGATGCTAATTACAGAAATTTGTCCTAGTTTGCTAGGGAATAGGCTAACCAAATCTCATTAGAAAAACAAAATTCAGTAGGCAGAATCTTATTACATCTATAAACTAAGATTGGGATAATATTTGAAAGTCTTACCTTAAACATTCTTATATGCATTATCTGAGAGTATTAACTGAAAAGAAAAATATCTGAATGCATGATAGCAGATATAAACACTCATACCAAATATTTTAGAATGCCACATCTGTCATTTCGATGATCCTTGACCAAGGCACAGTCACTGAACATGAAATTCTTATCTTGCCTCTGATTCATATTAAATGATCTTAGAATTGTTGTCAGTGTGTTTCTTCCTCCAATTAATCAGTTTAGCGTCATGTCAATATTTAAAGAAAATGGTGATTTTTTTTCAAAAATTCATCTCTTGTGGTTTAAATAACATCATCGAAAACCAAAAAAGACTACACATCAAATGGGAGAAAACATTTGCAAATCTTCTTTTTAATAAGGGAATTGTATGAGAACACATAAAGAACTCTCACAACCCAATAACAGAAAAGGCAATTCATACCATTTAAAAATGGAAAAAGGTTTGCATGGATATTTCTCCAAAGAAATATTTGGGCAGTTTCCCTAAAGGCCAGTTATCAAATTAGCTCATGACTAATAATTCCACCTCCAGGTTTGTACCCCAAATAAAATGATACGTTCACACAAAAACATTTGCGTAAGTATTCACAGCAGCATTATTCATTATTATGAATATCTCCCAAAGTGGAAACACCAAATTCCCATCCACAGATGAATGGAATAAACAATCATACAATAGGAAATTATCCATCAATACAAAGGAATGAAGTACTGAGATATTCTGGAACATGGATAAACCTCAAAAAATCATACTAAGTGAAAAAAAAAAAAAAAAAGCCAGTCACTAAGGGCCACATATTGTACAACTTTATCAGTATGGAATGTCCAGAATGGGCAACTCCATAGAAACAGAAAGATTAGCAGGTTGCTTAGGGCTAGACAGAGAGGTGAATGAGAATGACGCCTTAATGGGTGACCTGTTTCTTTCTGGAGTGATGAGTATGTTGTAAAATTAGATTATGGGGGTTGTTGCATGACTTTGTAAAAACAATGAAAACCAATGAATTATGCACTTAAAACAGGAGAAATTTATGATACCTAAATTATATCTCAAGCTGCTAAAAATATGTGTCTTGATTTTTCTATGTTTGTATAATCCTTGGTTACTCTTGGTTACTCTTAATTTTTTGTTTCTTGCTTTTGTCTTATTTTTTTACATACTTTCATTTTTCATATGGAAGTAATCCAACCAAAACCTACTGTTGGATGAAAACTCACTTATTGACACTTCAAAGAAAAATATCTATAGGAGAAGCTCAATAAGGAATATCAGTTTGGGGATTCCATGTTAGCCTAAGAAATAATAATTTTCTATATTCATATTGAACTTGTGGACTTTTTTGTATGTATCATGCCTAAAGGTTATAGATGTGTTTGATTTAGGCAAGAATATTAAACTAAAATTGTAGGTTTTAGCTATTTAGAAAGAGCAGCTATTAAAGGTTTAAGCTCTGCTGAGTTACAGCTTGAAAGCTAGTGAAGGTAAGGACAGGACCCTAGGGTATCTCAAAAACCTCTTTAATAAAATCCATCTGCTGAAATCGTGGAAAGGAAAAAAGAAGAAAAAGGAGAGTAATATGTAAATGGGTACAAATCCTAATACAGAAATACATTTCAGGTATTCTTCTTGAGAGAGAAAGTACAGAGTTAAGAAGAAGAGGAAAGGGAGGAGAAGGAGAAAGAGGAGAAGAAGCAGAAGGAAGGGGGGGACCAGGGAGAAGAGGGTGAGGAGGAGAAGTAGGAAAGAGAAGCGGAGAAGGAATGGAACTAAACAAAGCATTAGATGGTTCATTTTCCTAACTGCTGTGTGGCAAAGGTAATTTGGGATTTTTTTCATGATAAGTAAAAGGCTGCTGAAACAACAACAACAACAACAACAACAACACAACTCACTTTAACATTAGTCACAAGATGCATAGGTATGTAGAATGCATAGGTTAGAAACATAGTCTTTGAAATCAGGCCACCTATGTTCAATTCTACCTCCCTTAATAACAGTAACTTAATGGAGTTACTTAATTTCTCTTTTCCTGGGTTTCCACCTGTGAATATCATGGAGTAGTGTTATTAGACAGGACTCTATGACTGTAACCATAGGAAAACCACATAAACTCACCGACATACAACCACATAAACTCACCGACGTATGAGAGAATAAGTAGAGCGATGGCCGACATTCCTTTCAGTTCTCAAGTATAGGACATCTGCTTTTTTGTTTGTTTGTTTTGTTTTGTTTGTTTTTTAAGATTTCATTTATTTATTTGACAGAGAGAGATCACAAGTAGGCAGAGAGAGAGCAGGGGGTGGGGGGAAGGGAAGCAGGGTCCCTGCTGAGCAGAGAGCCCCATGCGGGGCTCGATCCCAGGACCCTGGGATCATAACCTGAGCGGAAGGCAGAGGATTCCAGAGCCACCCAGGCACCCCTGCTTTGTTTTTAAATTAAAGTCTAGTTATAACAGTTTCATCTACAGCTTTACCTGGAACTGGTCAATATTAAACATCTGAATTCTAATGTTGTTCTCAGAGTTGCAGTGGCCTGAGCAACCCTCAAGAGACCACCAATGAGGAAAATGCCCAGTAGAAAGACCCAGAGAAACATCATCTATCTGGAATGGCTTTTTCATAGATCAAATCAAGGACACTATTAAGAGGATGGAAGTGGGTACAGTGGCCATTTTCTAACACACACACATTTTCCTCCAGATCTTTAATCAAAGACCAACCTGGGTCCTGCTGGAGGGGATTGTGCAGAAGTTCTGACCAGTTGGGTTTAAGTAAGAGAGCCTATTCTGGTGGGCCTGGCATAATCAGTGAAGACCCTTTAAAAGTCTTTGACATTCCCCTGACTGTATTCCAACTATTGGTCTAAAATTTGTTTTCCCTTTACAGGATCTTCCTTTCCTGAGTCTTCAGCCAATACACAAAGGAGTTTCAGTCTGCTGAATCTTTTCTTCTTGAATTTCTGCCCTGTGGAGTTCAAACCTACCTCATCAGTTCCACAATCATATACAACAGTTCCTTGCAGCTCTTCTGTCTCTCTATCTCTCCCTCTATCTGCATAGATTCACTGACCGACAAATACATACTAAATGCTTTTGTTTCCCCATACAAGACATTTCTAAGTGGTCTGGAAAGTGCTTTTTTCTCCCTCCTTTACCCAGTTTCCTATTTGATCTGTTCATGGCAACCATTTCCTTCATAGCCTTACAAAGCCCCAGGCTTAGTCTGTTGTAACATCCAAGCTAATGAAATTCTAATTGAGACAATAAGTAAGAGAAGATATACTAATAAAAAAGGCCAAAAAACCCCTATACACCAACAAAGTAAAAGCCAACAGATACAAATTCAAATCTCCTTATAAATCTGAATTTCTTCCTTTAGCTACATGTGCTTGGCCTTTACACGTACCATCAGAGTTCCTAAGGCAATTATGAGCAGTGGGAAGGAGAGACGTTATCCAAGTTTACCTCATTTTATTGTGCTCCCCCTATCGTGTTTGCAGATTGTGGGTTTTTTTTTGTTGTTGTTGTTTGTTTTGTTTTTCTTTACAAACTGAAAGTTTGTAACCTGCAACCCTGCAACCCTGCATCGAGCAAGTCTATTAATACCATTTTTGCAACAGCATCTCCCCATTTTGTATCACATTCTGGAAATTTTCACAATATTCCAAATTTTTCACCATTATATTTGTTATATAATCAATGATGTTTGATGCTGCTCTTGCAATTGCTTTAGGGCTCCACAGATCATGTTGACACAAGATGGTTGACTTAAGTGACAACCATGTACTCTGAATGCTCCGCTGACTGGCCGTTCCCCCATCTCTATCCCTCTCCTCAGGCCTCCCCATTTCCTGAGACACAATAATATTCAAATCAGGCCAATTCATCATCTGACAAAGGCCTCTATGTGTTCACATGTAAGGGAATCACAAGTCTTTCACTTTAAAACAAAAGCTAAAAATAATTAATTAGTTTGGTGAGAAAGGCATGTCAAAAGCCAGGACAGACTGAAATCAAGACCCCTCTTGTGCCAAACAACCAAGTCAGGAAGGCAAAGAAAAGGTTCTTGAAGGAAATTAAAGGTGCTGCTCCAGTAAACACACAAATGGTAAGAAAGCGAAAGAGTCTTATTGCTGATATGGAGAAAGTTCTCGGGGTCTGGAGAGAAGATCAAACCAACCACACCAATCTCCCTAAGATCATTCATGAAGGTGGCTACATAAACAACCCATCTTCAATCTCAATGAGAAGTCTTACACTGGAAGAAGATACCATCTAAGAATTTGATAGCTTGGGAGAAGTCAATGCTTGGCTTCAAAGCTTGAAAAGAAAGGCTGACTCTCTCATTGGGAGGTAATGAAGCTGATGGCTCAAAGTTAATGTTCATTTACCATTTCAAAAATCACAGGACCTTTACGAACTGCGCTAAACCCATCGTGCCTGAGCTCTATAAATGGAATGACAAAGCCAAAATGACAGCACATCTATTTACAACATGGTTTACTGAATATTTTAAGCCCATTCTTGAGAACTACTGCTCAGGAAAAACAAAATCTTTTTCGAACTGCTACTGTTCAGTGACAATGGACCCAACAACTCTGATGGGGGATGGAGAACAAAATTAATGTTGCTTCCATGCCAACTAACATGACATCCATTCTGCAGCCCATGACTCAGAGAGTAATTTCAACTTTCAAGATTTATTATTTAAGAAATACACTTTGTAAAGCTATAGTTGCCACAGAGAGGCTTCCTCTGATGAATCTGGGCCTAGTAAATTGAAAAATCTTCTGGGAAGGATTCACCACTCCAGATGCCATCAAGAGTATTTGTGAGTCATGGAGGTCAAAATACCAGTATTCACAGGAGTTTGGAAGAAGTTGATTCCAACTCTCATGGATGACTTTGAGGGGTTGAATATGTCAGTGAAGGGAGTCACTGCAGATGTGGTGGAAATGCCAAGAGAGCAATTAGAAGTGGAGTCCAGAGATGTGACTCAACTTCTGCAATCTCATGATCAAAGTAGAACAAACGAAGAGTTGCTTTTTATGGATGAACAAAGCAAGTGGTTTCTTGAGCTGGTACAGATGCTGTGGAAATTGTTGAAATGACAACAAAGAATTTAGAATATTTCATTAGCTTAGTTGGCAAAGCAATAGCTGGGTTTGAGAGGATTGACTCCAATTTTGAAAGAAATACTAGTGTGGGTAAAATGCTATCAAACAGCATTGTGTGCTACAGAGAAATCATTTGTAAAAGTAAGAGTCAATTCGTGCAGCCAACTTCACTGATGTCTTATTTTAAGAAAAGGCATAACCACCCCAACCTTTAGTAACTACCACACTGATGGATCAGCAGCCATCAACATCTTTCTGTAAAGAATGCCTTGGGATTTTGATAAGAATTGCACTGAATCTGTAGATCACTTTGGGTATTATGGGCATTTTACCAATACTAAGTATTCCAATCCATAAATAAGGGATGTCTTTCCACTTAGTATTTTTGTCTTTAATTTTTTTCAGCAATATTCTATAGTTTTCAAGGTACAGATGTCTTATCTTCTTAGTTAACTTTATTCCCATTATATTATTTTTGATTCTATTATAAATGAGTAAGAATATAAAAGCCATCCAAATCAGAAAGGAAGAAACAAAGTTCTTTGTGTGTGCAGATGACATGATATTACTCATTCAAAACCCTTAAGACTCTGCGCACACACACACACACACACACACACACACACACACATGCATATCTGTTAGAACCTGTAAACTGAGTAAAATTGCAGGATATAAAATCAGTTTTGTTTCTATATAGTAGTAGTGCACTATTCAAATTAAGAAAATAATCTCTTTCAGTTTTAAGTATTTATATTAATTTTCTTTAGAGCACATGTAAGAGTTTCTAGTGAGGAATGTCCTGGAAAATAATGGATTCTGAAACTCTTGAACTGCCTATGGAAAATGTTTTGTTTTTAAGCAGAAAAAGAAAAAGTGCTATCTCTTCACCTAGAAAAGCATTATGGAAGCCACAACTTATGGGAGTCAGGATACTGTTCAAAGAAGAGCTACAAAGACGATTCACATTTGGAATACAGGAGTCATTCCAGAGGTTAAAGGGACAGAGATCCTTAAGCCTTGAGGCAGATTGCTTACTCAGAGTTCTCAAATATATGAGGGGTTTCCAAACAAGAAAAACAAAACAAACAACAACAAAAAAAAACCCACATTCTGCAAACATGATAGGGGGAGCACAGAGGATGGTGACCTTCTGTTTTCCTTATTTTTTTTTTCCCTTAAAACAGGACCAAAGAAAATGGACTAATGCTGGGTGAGCCAGATTAAAAATAAATAAAATTGTCTTGGTAGCCAGCATTGTTAATCACTGAAATTCAGGCTACAGACTCTCCTTCTCTGCGGGCTGATGAAGAGTAAATGGTTTTGGTTCAACCTAAAGATAAGCTAATGAAAGTTGATCTCTGATGGCTCTTATCAAGGTTCATTAATAGAAAACAAGAGTTTAAATGAACTTTTGAAGAAATCACACATCTCTTCAAAATAGCTTGCAAATTGAATTTCAGGGACAACAAGTGACAGGTACCTCATGGCTCTAAAGGGGCATTTTTGGGTCCTGTATTGTAATGAATGAAGCTGAAATCTATGAACTCTGATCTGCTATAGATTTAACTTTGGAAAACTCTAAAAACGATCCCTAAATTAAAAGATATACTTAAAGGAAGAAGTGTGCAAATTTTACCTTACATATTATGGAAAGTATTCACATTTCTATGGAATTTTTTAAAAGTATTTTCTAAGTTTGCATCTAGCGTATTGTCACAAATAAAATAAATGCTCTTTAAAAAACAAATCCAACAACTGCATGGATGAAAAAGAAGATACATAATTCTTGTTCTTGAGAATCCAAAATCCAAGAATGAATCAGATTAGCAAATACTTCATTGCAACAGGATTTAAAAAAAAAAAAAAAAGAATGTGTTTCTAGAAATACACCAAGAACTGCAATTACGTAAAAGATGGAGTTAATAGACTTTGGGAAAATATTCAAACTGGGTTTTAAAGCATGGGCAGGAGTTTTTCAAATCATTAGGGAGTGGGTCGTCTAGGCAGGGAAAAACCATGGAGGCATGGAGGAGAGACAGAAATTGGCATGCCAAAGAATATAAAAAATTCAGCATTCCAGGAAGGTAGTGATCAAGTAAGGGGAGCAGAAAAACATTAGAACCAGACTATAAAAATGCCAGGTGAATTGTTTGGACTTTATAATATTCAGTGAAAATTCATGTGCAAAGGAGTTGCCTTGGCCTCAAATGTGGAGTTGAGAAGATGATTCTACTGCAGGTTTCTCAAGGATGAGACTCTGAGAACAAGAATACCAGGTATGTGGAACCAGTAAAAGTTACCATTTATCTCTATAGGTCCTAAGTAACCCAATGAACCTTTCCAGAATATTTCTAAGAAAGGCCAATGACCTCGCCCCTTCTTATCCACCAATGGCTTCCCAAAATGCTCAAGACAATAATGCCAACTCTTCTGCTAGAATGGAGAAGAAAACAGTCCAATCAACAAAAATCTACGCTCGCTGCACAGTACACTGGAAAATGGCAGCATATTTTTTAAATCCCACAGAAAGAGGAGATGTACTTGGGCAGAAAGAGTAAGGGTGCTTCCTTGACATGCACAGCTGCCTTACAGACTGTCATCCACTTGACAGGATACAGCAGACTGACATTTCACACATGAATATTTCATAGCAAAACTGTGACTCTTACCAACAAATGGGGCAGGGAGTTGGTGAGGAGGGTGGTGAGAGATGTTTACAGTCATCTTGCCACTGGATAAATACCCTCCAGCCAAAGGCTAACTCTGAGTGACAAAACTCTTCGCAGGAAACGTTTGCCACATAAGGGTTCTGACAAGCCCCTGATTTTCAAATAATCACTAAGCGCTTTTCTTTAGCTCTTAAACAGTGATGTAGAAAACTGTGAGAGAGAATCTGAACGGTCTTCCGGTGCTTATGTCATAAAAGAAACGAAACCCTGCCAATTTTAGGAGTTAGTTCAATTTTATGGATTTAGGAAACAGTAAGCCTCAGGACTAAAGATCACTGACCTGCTACACGTCAGCACAGAACAGTTACTAGGGAAGACGAGGAAGAAATAATTATAGGGACATGTTTGAGGGTAAAAATAGTAAACATTTTACCCTCTAGGGTAAACTTTCAATCATCTGCCTTATAACATAGATGTGATGACTCTTCTTGGAGTCATGCTTAATTGTTTTAAATAGTGTAATAAAGAAAATCTTTTAAAACCCTTTCTGGGAGGAATTAAACAAGCAAACAAACAAACAAACAAACCGACTGTTATAAATCAGCAAAGTTAAAGAGAGAGAAGAGACCAGTTTAGGCAGGTCCTTCGTATTAATCCGAGAGGAATTCCACCTTAAAAGAGAAAGTCCACACTGTCCCACCTGCATTGCAGTATGAGGTAATTTCAAAATTTCTACTACTTCTTTGCAGTTTTATAATTTCTTCAAGAATTATGATTTTTCCAGAATACTGTGAATCTACACTTATGCATAAGTAAAAAGTCATTTATTTTTATCTAACTTTATGTGTTGGATACTAGAAAATATTCTAGTATTCTAGCATTTATTGTGAGAAAGATATGGAAACAATAGAAAAATGTGGTGGTTTTCAAGTGATATGGGGTGAAAACACATGATTCTAATGTTATTATTATATATCTACACAGAAAACCTTGTTTATTTTTTTACTATGATCATTGCCATAATAAATCCAAACATTAAAATAAGATACATGCACACACTTAAACTCACTAATTTTGTAACTCTCTTCTGATTTCAAAGCATGAAATACCTATTTAGCCAGAAAGTGTACTTTCTTCAAATTATCATTCCAATTCACTGAGGGTTTTTGTCATTGTAAATTTTCTAAATAATTATCTTAATTCACTGATTTTCTAGGTTATGGGTACAATAAATTGAGATGTGGTACATATTCCTCAGCTAGAGAAAAAAAATCATTTTTGAAAGTATCATACAAATAAAGTTTATTTCCTTCTCCGATTGTTACTCAGTACATGGTACCACACTTCTTTTGAGTGTAATACCGTCTAAAATGTTAATGCCTGCACTTGAGAAATATGAAGCACAGAAAAAAAAAAATTTGCCCATTCAAATTGTAAATATCCTTTATTTTATTTCATTATCTGGCTGTCAGTATCACATTGATCTAAAGTTATTTTTGAGCATATTTACTTGTGTATATAGATAAAGAGTTTCAGTCATTAATTAAATGTGTCATATTACAGCTGAGACCAGAGGATATTTTCCTTTGATAAAATATCTACAGTTTCAAGAAAAAAAAGATGCTATGATTGTAAAAACTTTACCCGTTTTAAAAATCAGAGATGGAATTTAGTTCCAGATAAATAGACTTAAAACTATATACTGCAGCCTTTTAGTTAGGTTATTCAGAATTAATTATTTTTCTAATGAGTAGTCAAGAAAGATCTGGCTTGTATGTACTAAATTTAGGATTTATAGAGCTTGGACATACATAAACACACAGAGATACATATATAAATAATGGAATATTATGCAACCATAAAATGTTGAGATCTTGCCACTTGCAATATGGATGCACCTTGAGGTATTATGCTAAATTAACTAAGACTGAGAAAGACAAATACCTTATCATTTCATTCACTTGTGGAATCCCCCAAAATCCCAAATGAATAAAGAAACAAAAAGCAAAATCAGACCTACAATTACAGAGAACAAACCAGTGGTTGCCACATGGAAGGGTGTTGGGGAGGGAAAAATGTGTCAAGGGCAGTAGGAGCTACAGATTTCCAGTTGTGTAAGTCATGGGAATAAATGATATGGCATAGGGAATATCATAATAATGTGATATTGTGGTATCATAATAATATTGGATGGTAATAGAGAGTAGCTGCATTTGCGGTGGGCACAGCAAAAAGTGTAGAGTTGCTGAATCACTAGACTATACACCTGAAACTAATGTAACATTGTGTGTCAACTTTATTTAAAAAAAAATTAAAAAGAATATTCTTTTAATGAATTAAATTATTCTGAACACAGTTCCAGATTGATTACTCCTGTCTGGTTCTGTTCACCCTCAATAGCCATTTCTACATCCATCATCCTGAACTGTGAGTCCATGGTCTGGTTTATTGGCAAATGCCAACATGGTTCCTCTGTCTTACAAACCTTGCTCTTCTAGGGTCTAGTAAAGTTGGTGCCACCCATCAGTCTTATTACCGAGGATAATTCATCAAGTGGAATCTTAGGTTTAACAATTATGTCCATGATGTCCTCATTTTAAAAGAGCAGAAAACCAGTGAATTTGCTTTTGCATTTTGTTCAAGCAAATGGATTATAAAATTAAAAATGCATAAGAATTCCAATAAAAAAATGCATAAGAATAGATCTAGGTGGACATTAGTTGGTTAAAACTCAAGCTTTTAATACGTCAACCATGTTACATATCCTTATTTTGTTGCCATCTTGTCTTCTCTTCCCTGCTGAAGACCACAAGCCTCCCAGTCAGAGAACAGAGTGATAAGCAGCTCTACAAAGCTACTGTCTGAAAATAGAGATCAACTGAGAAAAAGAGAATATCCTGATTATTTTGTGTTTGAACTATCACTATTTACAAACTGATTAATGTGCCCCAGAAAATCAAACATCGAAATGCTCACTTCATTATGGGGTAGGGTGGGGAGCAGTGGTGGATATCCATCAAACCTAGTCCTCAATTACTTGGGTGAATTGTGATCAAAACTTCCTTTTCATTTCAATCACCAACTCTCTCAATATGGCTAGGAATATATGCTATGCAAAACAGGCAGTGCCAAGACCTAACACTCCCACCCCAAGTACTTTTCACAAAAGGATGCTCGCCGAGAAAGAGAAACTTCACTCATTCTTTCCAAAGCCATCGTTAAATATTATGAGACTCTAATTTCACAGGATTCTCATTTCTACTGAAGGTCTAAGTATCTTTGACATCTTTATAGCTTTACTCTTTGCTAGTGACAATATTGGAGAGATATTTTATATACATTGTCTTAGAAGACTTGCCACCATTTTGTCCTTGCCAATTCTATGTCTCATACCTTCTTGATTTTCTGACTAGAGAATTCAACTTCAGTATCAGCACTTTTTGAAAAATGAATCTTTCTTTTACTAATCCTCTATTGGGTCACTGTGGAAGAGCCAAAATTTTTTTCTATTTTTTGTGATTTTTTTGGCTACTTGGGGGTGTGACTATATTTGTCTTATAAAAATAAATAAATGCGTAGAGACTTCTGGTATGAATATAGCTATCTATATCAATTCTCTGCCTCCACACTTGTTCCTCCTCTGAATTACATAAAGGCAATAAAGATCACTTCTAAACACCCCATATTCAATAAGAGTAAAAGAGAAATATACTATTTACATAATGAATATACGTTTACTGACTGTAGGTCAGTGGGATTTGGCAGAAGCTGTGTAAGAGGAAGAAAAAACAAAGCAGAAAGAAGCCCAGCAGTAGCAGTTCTTTTGAAGACTGAAAAATACATCCTGAAAGAGAGGCATTCATTCAGTAAGTGCAAAAGTTATATAACTTGTATGCAGGCCAGCCGCAGAAACTTCCCGGGCAAGTTTTAGAAAAATATTACATATCAAAATCTATGCATGGCCAAGATGAATGTACATCTCATACACACACACACACCCATATGCACATACACAATGCACATCCCATGTATATGCTTGCTATACTCCAAGCACATAGAACACTGACTGCCAATATGGAAATGTTTGTTGAGTGCATACTTGAATCCTATAGGAAAAAATGTAGCAAATCCCTAGCAGAAAGAAAACAGAAATGGGTTTTATATATATTTAATGATGTTTAATCCCTAATCATAGTAAGATAAATTATTCCCTTTTTAATCTATTAAATTGGCAAAAATCCAAATACTTGATAAAACTTCCTATTGGTGAAGCTATGAAGAAAGTTATCATATATCACTGATGGTCATGTAACTTGTATAAAGTTTATGGAGGGAAAGCCATCACAAGTACAAAGCTAATTTTGACATAACAATTCTAATCTGGGTAGCATCGTAGAGACCTGCCCATGTGCTAATGAAGTAGGTATAAGGTAATTCTCTACAAATTATTAAAAATAAAATAGTGAAAAGAAATCAAATTCCCATTGATAGAGATGAGGATTGTTTAAATTACTTACGGAACATCCTCTCAATAGGAATATGATGTAACTAGAAAGAATGAGAGAACTTTCCATAAGATCTCCAGGATACATAATTAAATGAAAAAAGTGTAAGTCAAGACAGTATTTATATTGTGCTATCTTTTGTGTTTTTTTCCTTTTAAAGATTTTATTTATTTATTTATTTATTTATTTATTTTAAAGATTTTATTTATTTATTTGACAGAGAGAAATCACAAGTAGGCAGAGAGGCAGGCAGAGAGAGAGGAGGAAGCAGGCTCCCCGCCGAGCAGAAAGCCCGATGCGGGGCTCTATCCCAGGACCTGGGATCATGACCTGAGCTGAAGGCAGCGGCTTAACCCACTGAGCCACCCAGGTGCCCCTATTTATTTTTTTATTTAACAGAGAAAGAGATCACAAGTCAGCAGGGAGACAGGCAGGGGGGGTGGGAAGCAGGCTCCCTGCTGAGCAGAGAGCTCAATGTAGGGCTCAACCTCAGGACCCCAAGACCATGACCTGAGCCAAAGGCAGAGGTTTAACCCACTGAGCCACCCAGGTGCCCCTATCTTTTGTGTTTTAAAAGAAATAGAAAATAAGGATATTTGTCGTTAGTTATTTGCAAAAACTCTGGAAGCACTAAGACGAGAATCTAAAATTATTTGTTCTCTATTTGAGTGATGGAAGTAGCAACGAGAGAGAAAGACAACAATAAGATGTGGAAAATAGGTGTACAAAACTTATCCTACCTCAAAATCTTGGAAGTTTGCCAATAAATATCCTATCAAATTTTTAAATTTAAATTAAGAAAGAAATCATGAAATAAAATGACAGCAAGTAAAATAAAGTACTGATATCCAGATTCATTACAAAATGACACTCTGAGATTTACAGCAACGGGGAAACTCGTTAGTCTAATCATTCTACAAATGACTATTGAGTTACTTCTGCTATTCAAGATGATGGAGAAAACGTGATTAACTGATCAGGGGTAGGCAGGATGGCTATTCTCTCGAAACTTATCTCAGTAATATAAGAACAGACCATTTACATCTAAAAAGAAAACATAAAACCATGACGGTATCAGACAGTATTGTTATTCAGATAAAATAACATGATACTTTATATCTTTTTTTTAAAAATCTTGTTTTGTTTTTTGTTTGTTTCTATGATCTGGGAAAGTGTCTGAGGATGGAGACTGAAGAAGATGACTTTTGAGCTATGACCTGACAAAAACGAGGCAGGCATGCACATTTCAGAAGGACAAAGCATTCCCCCGAGGGACCAGCAGAAGCAAAAGCTTGGGGTAAAACAAACCCGGCAGGCTTGAGGAGAGAAAAACCTGCAGTGTAAATGCAGACAAATGAACAAGGACCAGGGTGGCATGAATTCAGAGGTGTGAACCCATCAAGCAGATATACCTAGAAGGACACGAAGTCTGGGTTGTATCTTACGGGGGTTGAGAAGGCAATGGGAGGTTTTATGTAGATGCATTATGTGATCTGAGGTCAGCCAATGGGGGACCTGACTCTGCTCTCTGCTGGGTGTTTTGGGGAGCAAGGGTTGAGGCAAGGTGGATGCCTGTGAGACTCAGTTGCAGCTAAGGACAAAACTCAGAAGAAAAGCTGAATCAGGACATAAAAATTGGGAATCCTTTACATGTAAATGCTATTTAAGGCCAAAGGAGTGGCAGACAAAGTCATTAATGAATAAAAACTGATGCAGAAGAAATGATAAACATGGTACTCATTCTATGGGCATGCCAACTTGTAGAAATGGGAAAGAAGAGAGATTCAAAACACATCGAGGGGCACCTGGGTGGCTCAGTGGGTTAAAGCCTCTGCCTTAGGCTCAGGTCATGATCTCAGGGTCCTGGAATCGAGTCCCGCATCTGGCTCTCTGCTCAGCAGGGAGCCTGCTTCCTCCTCTCTCTCTGCCTGCCTCTCTGCCTACTTGTGATTTCTCTCTGTCAAATAAATAAAAATAAAATCTTTAAAAAAAAGAAAACACACATCGAGAGGTTAACAATATAAAGTAATAAAAATTACGCACAAATGAAAGCAACTAAGATAAAAGTCATGCTGGGAAAACATATGCGCCAAACAGGATTTTCAAAGAATTTGTGGTTATTAGAGATTACTTAATGGGGTCCTGCTCCTCATTTGAATAAAGCAAAAAATATGAGCAAAAAATTTATATAAGCCAAGATTATAAAGACACGTGATACACGGTTTTGTCAGTTATTCAAGTAGCAGAATACAAAAAATAGAATATACACATTTTTATGCTACCACTGTAATTTTCATCTCTGGGTAAAACAATTTTGCTTCAGTAAAAGCATTTAAAACTTGTGAGATCATAATTAAACTAATACAACTGAACACAGCTGTTTGCTGTGTAATACACAATATGTAGCAAAAGCAACATGTTCATACAGTTTGACTCAGTAATTCCACCTGTGGGAATATATATCCTAAGACCAAAATTCCATCCAAGAGGACTACATTGATGCAGAACCAGATTTTCATTGCAAATCCTTTAACTTTAAAAAGCTGAAATCAACCGAGACACATATAGAAGAGTGGTTGAACCCAGTAGAGCATATGTAGATCGGATAAATATTTTTTATGTTTTTTTAAGATTATTTATTTATTTATTTGACAGAGAGATAGAGAGCACAAGTAGGTAGAGCAGCAGGCAGAGAGAGTGGGGGAAGCAGGCTTCCCGCTGAGCAGAGAGCCGGATGTGGGGCTTGATTCCAGGACCCTGAGATTGTGACCTGAGCCGAAGGCAGAGGCTTAACCCACTGAGCCACCCAGGCACCTCTGGATAAATTTTTTTAAACTAGTAAAAATTATCATTAAAAGTGACCTATGGAGGGGCGCCTGGGTGGCTCAGTGGGTTAAAGCCTCTGCCTTCGGTTCAGGTCATGATCCCAGGGTCTTGGGATCGAGTCCCGCATTGGGTTCTCTGCTCCGTGGGGAGTCTGTTTCCTCCTCTCTCTCTCTCTCTCTCTGCCCGTCTCTCTGCCTACTTGTGATCTCTGTCTGTCAAATAAATAAATAAAATCTTGAAAAAAAAAGTGACCTATGGAAATCCATAGAAATATGTGTAGTGAGTTTTTTAAGAAGTTTAACTAAATGGAATTTGCATTGTTTTACTCTGTCCCCATCTCATGACCCTGTTGATAATTTTTCACTTTTTTTCCCCCTTCCTACGTCTAAGATGTAAAATCCCAAAGGACTAGCTTTCTATCGCTTCCTCTTATGGAGTAAATATCTCTAGCATTTCTCCAGTCACCCACTTTTTTGGCATGGACTTTGGGGATGGGGGTATGAGTTAGTGAGGACATCCTAACTGATGGATCTTCATTTCAGGAATCATGGTGTAGAGTTCTGAGGAGGATCTAGTAAATCACAGAAGGAGGGTTGACCAGAGATAAATTGTGGAGTGGTGTCAGAATGAGCAGCAGGGGAATGGTCATAAAATCATTAGGAGGAGGGGTGCCTGGGTGGCTCAGTGTGTTAAAGCCTCTGCCTTCAGCTCAGGTCATGGTCCCAGCGTCCTGGGATCAAGCCCACATCTGGCTCTCTGCTCAGTGGGGAGCCTACTCCCCCCCACTGCCTGTCTCTCTACCTACTTGTGATCTCTGTCTGTCAAATAAAAAATAAATACAATCTTTAAAAAAATCATTAGGAGGAAATACAGAAAGTAGACAGGTTTAGGTTGAGACCATAATGCTGGGATATGAAACAGTCTGAGAATGCAAGAAAAAAAAAAATTTAAAACATGTCCCAAATACACCACAGCTGGCTAGCTATAGAGGGCTTAGAGTAGGCATGGAACTGAATTATTTTGGGGTGGTTTCAATGGAAGAAACAGAAAATTATCTTTCTTCCCTCAAATGCTTTTTGCATCTACAAAGAAGTCACTTAAAGCCTTGTTTTCTTCCCTCTCCTTCCAGATTTGCCTAACCCCACCTATCATCTGTAGAATTGGTATCTATTAATTCATAAGCACGTCCACAATATAGTAATAAGAGTTATCCCATCCTCCCCAAGTATAATAAATTTTTTAATACTGGCTTCCTGGACATCAAGTCTTATGGTAAAGGAAAGGGTCCCTATCCTTGTGCCCTATTGGTAGAAATGTAAATTGATGCAGCCACTGCAGAAAACCATGTGGAGGTCCCTCAAAAAACTAAAAAGGCAACTACCATATGATTCAGCAATCCCACTTCTAAGTATGCATCCAAAGGAAATGAAGACAGGATCTTCAAAATATATCTGTACTCCTATGTTCATAGCAGCAGTATTCACAATAGCTAAGGTATGGAACCCACCTAAACATGTCTCAACGGATGAATGTATAAAAAGTGATATACACAACGGATCATTACTCAGCAATGAAAAAGGAGAAAATCTGTGCTTTCTAAAAAAAGCCATACTTTACAAAATAGAGCCTAAAACAGTGGTTACCGGAAGTTGCAGGGTGGGGAAAATGGGAAGGCGTTGAGGAAAGCAAACAAACTTCGAGCTATAGGATGAGTCAGTTCTGGGGATCTAATGTACAACATGGTGATGATAGTTACTAATACTGTATTACAAACTTGAAAGTTGTTAAGAGTGTACTTTTTCAATGTTCTTACCCCAAAAATAGATAGCAATTATGTGACCTGACAGAGGTGTTAGTTAACCTCACGGTGGTAATCATTTTGCAATATTTAAGTGTATCAAATCAAATCCAAATGCTCTACCCCTTAATTCTATACAATATCTTTGTCAATTATATCTCAATACAGGTTGGGGGTGGAAGGGTGTGCTGGAGAAAGGGATCCCTAGTGGGAAATAGCAAGTCATGGTGGTGAACAGGTTAAGGAGAGATCTCACTTTTGAGGCTTTTGGAAACCATCTTCCAAATCACAAAGATGGGATGACCTCAGAAATATATTTCCCACAGCAGGTTGATTTCCCTGGTAGTGATTTAGGTACAACAGGTAGTATCATGACTTTTTCAGACAACACAGGAATTCTTGAGAATTTATCTCCCCGGGTAGATCACCAAAATTATTACCATGTCTTTGTATGTGCAGTGCTGCCCTTTGGGAAGGATTTCATCATGCCAGAACTCTATTACTATTAAGGTCCCCTGAGTCCCAAGAAAAAATAGCAATGTATACTCTCCTTCATTACCTGATTGGCAAAGTGAATAACCCCTAACACAAGAAATCCAAAAGAACAGCCTAGCTATCAGGTCATTTCAAAGTAAGGTTAATCCAGGGCTGATGGAATATGCTCTTTATTCCAGAAAGGGATATGAAAATTTAGGATTCTACTGAAGAACTCAGAACTCTGTCCAGTTTTGTGATGATGCTGAGCAAAAGGAGAAAATGGTGTGATAAGATCAGATTATTTCCTAGAACCATCTAACAAATAGAAAATTAAATGTTTACCTTCAGTATCTTAGCATGCTGTCCTGCATTTGCTTCCTCATTTAATATGTTAAATGTTACAAAAGTTCTACTGTGATATTTTATCATAGTAACATTAACTCTGCATATTTCTCCTATATGAAAAGTATACATTGGAGCCCCAGAAACGAAGTTGCAATAAACAACAGTTCAGGTACTGGGCATCTTTGGTTTTAGCCTGAGGTAAAGGCTTCTAGTGTTTTAGGAAATGCAATGCCTGAGAGATCTGATGGAGAAGAGACTGAGCCAAAGCAGAAAAGTAAACTCCAAGAACATGTTTTTGAGTTGATGGCCACTGATTGCTTGATGTCATTAAGAAACCATACAAAGTGGGATAAAGAAGATGTGGTCTATATATACAATGGAATACTACACAGCCATCAAAAGAAATGAAATCTTGCCATTTGCGATGACGTGGATGGAACTAGAGGGTATTATGCTTAGTGAAATAAGTCAATCAGAGAAAGATAATTATCATATGATCTCCCTGATATGAGGAAGTGGAGATGCAATGTGGGGGGCTTGGGGGGTAGGAAAAGAATAAATGAAACAAGATGGGATCGGGGGGGAGACAAACCATAAGAGAATCTTAATCTCACAAAACAAACTGAGGGTTGCTGGGGTGAGGAGGGCAGGGAGAAGGTGGTGGGGTTATGGACACTGGGGAGGGTATGTGCTATGGTGAGTGCCATGAAGTGTGTAAACCTGCTGATTCACAGACCTGTACCCCTGGGGCTAATAATACATTATATGTTTATTAAAAAAAAAAAAAAAGAAACCATACAAAGTGCACCTCAAGACAGCCTATCCAAAGAGGCGAAATGAGTAGAATATATTCCCCAGTTCCTATCTCCCATTTGTCAAAGACAGGTCCTTAGAGAAGGTGGGATTTCCCCATATTTCCTGGGGAAAATACATTGCTTATGTATGGATACTGAGCTGGAGCCCATATTCTTTTTGTGCCTTGGGAATCCAAAGCTTGGCTCTAGGACAGGAGGCCTGGTATGCAGGACACAGCAGGAGGCAAGGGACAGTCTGGTTGCATCTGTAGGAAATCTGTTAGAGCCCATGCAGAGCAGATGGCCATAAGCAGTGGCTGGAACAAGGCATAGCGGGCATAAAAAGAAATGAAGTGGCTCAGAAGAGAAGTGGTTCTCAAATTGTTGCAGGCATCAGAAGCCCCTAGAGGGCTTGTTAAAACACAAATTGCTGGATGCCACCCCCAGAGTTACTAATACTGTGGGTCTAGGGTGGACCAAATTATGTGCATTTCTAACAAGTTTGGAGGTGATTTGAATGCTACTGGTTGCCAACCACACTTTGAAAAACACTGTATACATCTCCAGTCCACTGGACCCCTCCCACACATGTTCCCTTGGGTGCTAATGGTGTATACTTGGCCAACTCCTGCCATTCCTTCTGTGTGTCTTCCATTCCCTCCAGGCCTCAGACTCTTTGTCCCGGGCTGTGCTCTAAGTTGACTAAGGTTATCCACCTCAAGGCAAGGAAGATGGTAAGGAAGGGTCCTGCGGAAAAGCCATTTTCTGAACTATATGTCTCAGGTGATAGAAACCTCTGTACAAATTGCAAGGAAAATGAGGTCCATCTCTGCACATCAAACATATATATTTAGAAGGAAAGAATAAGGAAAGTCTAGAGTAAAGTGATTTTACTAAGCTCCATTAATGTGCATCTGTAATTAAGACATTTGAGAACAGTAGAGAGATACTGAGTGAAGGTGGTTATTGAGGAATGAAGTATATCTAGAGTGGAGAAAACTTGTTAAGACCCAACAACACATATAAAATGCAAAATCAGACTATGGATCTGGAGACACAATTCTTCACTTTTTATAAAGAATATCTATATTAAAAATTCTTTGGGTTGCCTTGAAGCGATTAGGTAAGTATCACAAAAATCACAACTTATCATCCATTTAGGAACATGTCTGTTAAATTAAAAAATGAGGTCTAAGGGTGCCTGGATGGCTCAGTGGGTTAAGCCTCTGCCTTCAGCTCAGGTCATGATCTCAGGGTCCTGGGATCGAGCCCCACATCAGGCTCCCCGCTCAACAGGGAGCCTGCTCCCCCACCACCACCTGCCTCTCTGCCTACTTGTGATCTCTGTCAAATAAATAAGTAAAACCTTTACAGAAAAATTAAAAAAATAAAAACGAGGTTCAGAGGTATGGAGAAACATCCCATCACAATAATTTTATAAGCGACTGCTTGCTGACTTTGCAGCTACAGAGAAGAGGGCCTTCCAGGAGCCCCACAGGAGTGTCTGTTTAATTGAATTAATAATTTAATAATAACTATTAGAAGATCTGTGGATTCAGAAGGATGACAAGATTCTACAGAAGGCAGAACATTTGGACAATTTCCATTCAGTCATTCAATATTTATTGAACACCTGTCTTATATTAAGAACTTTGCTAAGTACTGGGAAGTACCAAGATGATAAAAGGTACTTTTGCCCTTTAGAAGTTCATGGTCTACTGCAGGAGATGATGAATAAGCAAGTAATTGCAATAATTTGTGAACAGGAGATTGCTCCAATTGGGGGCAAGTATGATGGAATTCCTTTAAGAAATGCTGTTTCAGTATCATGTAAGCCAGAATGTTCATTCTCATTTACATAAACCCCATACACAGTGTAAAGTCAATGTCCAAATCAAATAACAAGGTACTTTTACAATAATTCATTACACACACACACACACACACACACACACACACACACACACACACAGTGTACTTAATAAGACCCAGTTTATAATCAGTGTACGCTCCCTGTCCACCTCTCCTGAATGTGACCTTTGTCTGGTCTATCTCACATCTGACGTATAGCTGCCATTACCTTGGAAATGTGGGAAAATGGAAGAGAGGAGGAAAGAAAGGAATTTTGTAACAGCCAAAAATGTGATTCTGTGTCACTAAATGCAATTCTAAATGTTCATTCTTACAACTTACCTGCTTATCTATTTGGAGAAATGCAGGGGAATGGAAATTCGGAAAGACCTGTGCTCCAGACTATATCTTAGCCACTTCCTGCATAAATATCCCAAGCCGCAGATACCATGGGAGACTCTGTAAGAAAACAGGTAATTAGGGGGTGCCTGGGAGGCTCAGTGGGTTAAAGCCTCTGCCTTTGGCTCAGGTCATGATCCCAGGCTCCTGGGATCAAGCCCCGCATCAGGCTCTCTGCTCAGCAGGGAACCAGCTTCCCCCCCTCTCTCTCTGCATGCCTCTCTGCCTACTTGTGATCTCTCTGTCAAATAAATAAATAAAATCTTTAAAAAAAAAAGTATGCTTTAAAGATTTTATTTATTTGAGAGAGAGAGCACAGAGGGAGGGAGAAGCAGACCCTCCTGCTGAGCCAGCAAGGAGTCTGATGCGGGGCTCCATCTAAGGATGCTGGGATTATGAGCTGAAGGCAGAGGTTTAACTGACTGAGCCACCCAGGCCCCCCATCTCTTGCTACACTCTTAAAATGCAGCCAGTTCCAGCTCTTTAGATCAGTCAGAATTCTTTTCAACCCTTTGAGAGGATTAGAGGTAATACAGCAGTCAAAACCAATTAGATAGAATCAGATGCTTTCCTTCTTAACACCTATCTGAGGGCCTCGTGCAGCCTGGGAGTTGCCAGTGAGGGAAATCCAGGCTGTGGGTGGCCACAAAACTGGGAAGTCTTGAAAGAAGAATCATCTCTCTTTTTTTTTTTTTTTAAAGATTTTTATTTATTTATTTTGAGAGAGAGAGAGGGAGAGAGAGACAGAGAGACAGAGTGAGAGAGAGCATGAGAAGGGAGGTCAGAGGGAGAAGCAGACTCCCCATGGAGCTGGGAGCCCAATGAGAGAGGAGTCATCTCTATTTCAAATTCCTATTTCAACAATTCTGCAGATGAACCCTGAACCCCTAATAGGGACGGTCTCTTTCACTCCATTTTTTTTTTTTTCCCGCTTGCTTGGCTCTATGTCTTTGCTCATTCCATCACCAAAGCCAATTCAAAACATTCAAAACTCAGCAGTATGACTGGCCCAATTGATATACTAGTTACGCTAAATGTAGACCCAAACTGCTCTGATGGGTGTGTCTGAGACTCTAATTGATAACATTGCTTCTATAAGAAAATAAAACCCTGATTTCCAAGGAGCAACCTAAGAAGAGTTTGGGTTAACAAAGGTCACTGGTATATTGGACACGTACTTGTGTAAGAACCTATAGAACATGCAATTTAATAGTGTGATCAGCTGACCGAGTTGGATTTTTTTGTATCCTGTGAGACGGGGCAAGGACAGTGGGAGGCAAGCGCTGGCTGAATCTTTTCTTCCTTTGAATTTCACAGTAGAGAATGGCAAGAGGTGGATGGCTATTTAAATGTCAGTTCTACCTTTTGTTGATTAGTTCATAGCATAATCTTTTTATAAAGGTCTACCAGAAAGTAATGAAATGATATTTCATTTCATACTGAGAGCACACTGTGTAAATAATTATGAAAGAAAGAAGAAACGTTTACGGCAATCTAAGTCCCATGAGCATAAAGCATAAAACACATGCAAAGGACATTGCATTTACTATTTTTAATATTTTGAATTACAAGTTTTGAGTATTTTAAATTCTGAGTTAGAAGCAGGGACGTTTTTTAAAAAAATTTCACTATTCAAAATGTGAGGTTCACGAATATTCATCCATTTTTCTAGGAGTTCTATGAACCAAATCTAACCTCTCAGCTGGCTTTTCCCACCTTTTCTTCCTACCATTTTATGTCCAATCTCCTCAGACTCACCAACTGACATCTCTTTTATTGATGCCAGATGTAGTTTTCTCTTAGAAGTTTGTCCCTAAGCCTTCATTTGCCAAAGATTACATCCCTTCCTTTTTTTTTTTAAGATTTTATTTTTATTTATTTGACAGACAGAGATCACAAGTAGGCAGAGAGGCAGGCAGAGAGAGAGAGGAGGAAGCAGACTCCCCTCTGAGCAGAGAGTCCGATGCGGGGCTCAATCCCAGGACTCTGGGATCATGACCTGAGCCGAAGGCAGAGGCTTTAACGCGCTGAGCCACCCAGGTGCCCCCCCCCATTACCCTTTCTAAATGACTTTTCGACTTTGCTTTTCTAAATGTATCAAAATAAACAAAATACTGATTTTAAAAAGTAATTTTGTGGAAACCACAATCCTTGCCTTTCTCACATCAATTTATCTTTCACATGGAGGTCACAGGTACTTTCAGTGACTGATGCTACTGTCCAAACTTTCATTACCATGGCTTTACTTTACTTCTGTACTGTCCAGGCGAGCGAGGCAGAAACAAGACATCTTTAAAAATCCTGAAAACCAGCACACTGAGTTTCTACTAAGAGGATAATATAGATTTAGGTTTATTAGAACTTAGGGAAAGTAAGCACTGAATGAGCCAGCTCCAGCACTGGAAGTCTATTGAAAGTCACCAAAAACTCTGCCAACAGAGCACAGAGAGAAAGAAAACAGCCGGGGAAAGTGATCTCTCAAGTGTACAGAAACAAAAATATTGTTTCTTATTTCAAAGACTGCTTACCTCTGAGAACTACCGGTGCCCTGTCTAAACCCCATGCTTAAAAATATATTAGTTTTTCCATGAAATAGAAATATAGTATATTAGAAAAATGCCCCGTCCTTACACCCCTCTACAGATTCTTGAGTATATGAGAAATGTAGGCAGAAACCCAGTCAATGGTTTTGAGACCAAATTGCAGTCTTGAGTCTAGGTAGGAGAAAATAAGAAGTCAATTGGCCTCATTGCACAGGAGGACAGCCTGCCCCTCCTATTCCAGAGAGAGTGAATGCAGATGCCTACCTGCTTTGCCAAAAACCTCAGGAGGCCAGGAGGTGTATCAGACTCCTTGTAATCCGCCCTACTCCTTCTCCACCACCTGATTCCCTGAAGAGTTTTCTGCAGGATTTGACCTACGTTATGCTGCCAGGGCACTGGCTCAGACATGCACTGTGTAATTTCTGCTTTCTCTCAGTGCTTTTCCAATGCCCTGCTGGAAGGCTGTGGCAAAAGACAGTGTGGCATGAACATGTAAAACAGGAGAAATTACCTGCTCACCCACCCAGGGAAACTCTGACAAGCAAGAGTGGCGAGTGCTTTTCTTTGGAGATCTTTTGTGGACAGTTTAAGAAGTACTATGTTTACTCCTCAGAAAATGATGGTGGGATCCAACTTCAATGGCCATGTCCAGGGAGCAATCAGATAATGTGTTCTTGGGTTAACTCCTCACACTGGTCCCTAGCATGCTCCCTAGGTTTGTCTCCCAGAACTCTCCAAATAAACCACCTACATACAAATCTTTAGAGTTCAGCCTCTGCTTTTAATAGAATCCCAAGAGAAGCTAGAGGGGCATCTAAATCCTATTCACAAATACTGGTAGTGGGTTCGTGGTAGAACTCTATTTTCTCAATCTCACAGCAAACGAGATTCATATAGAAGTGTGTATCCAGACATGGGAAAGTCAAGATTTTATTCAGTGCTATTCAAGACTTAAATCTATAGAGATCATCAGTGAAAATTGCTCCTTTTTCTGGATAATGTTCCAGGGGTTTGACTTCTTTAAACTATTTCGGTGAATCTTAGCCTACAAACATTTCTCCCCCCAACCCCTTATCAAGGTGTCCTCTCTTTGGTTGTATTTTCCTAGTATCTTAACCAAACTACTGTCCAGCAAATCATTTTCCTTCTGGGTATTCCTTAGCATAAAATTTGGAAACAACCTTATAACCTAGCTGCTCCATGAGTCCAGTTAAAAAAACAAAACAAAACAAACAAACAAACAAAAACAACAACTGAGGCTTAAAATTGTCAAAACAGCTGACCCAAGATAGTCCAAATGGTTCACAGTCTTGATAAATCACTTGGTTTACTGTTTTTATCGCAAAAGGACCCACAGAGCTATAATTATTTCTGGATGGCACTTTAGCGTTAAATCAATAAATACAGTAATTCCTCCCTTGGAGATGTTCTCAATATTTTGTTTTACTCACGTCCCCCAAATAGAGTAATTCTTATGTTCTATGATGTTAATCAGACATCATACTTTCTTTTCCAATGAGCTACATATAATCTAAAAAATTCTGTAAAAACATAACAAGGCGATTCTGTATTTTAAATGGTACTTAATAATATCAAAATGCTAAAACTAGCATATTATGGACAACACAGTCTATCTCCTACAAAGATGATACGCTTGTATAGTCGCAATTTCTTACAACACAAGTCAAATAAGATCACTAATGCCATATTAACTGATTTGTTTTGCCTTTATTAATATGCTCTGGAACCTAGATAAAGGGGGTGGAGTTTATCAAACTCCTAAGTTTATTGTGCCATGTCAACCTTGCTTAATAAAAGTTTCCTCTCTTCTGTTCATTCATTCATTCTCTAATTCTTATGCTTATAGACTTATATCCCACTTTCCTTCCCTTTCATCCCCAGGCAACAATTTAAATATATTCAATGTGCTTCTGTTTATTTGAATATGCTTTTACAAAATGCAAATTATATAATGTGCAAATATTTTAATTTGCTTAAATGGCATTATGTTATGTATCTCATTATAGTACTCGTTTTTTCACTAAGGATTATGCTTAAAGACCCATCAGAGTTTTGCTTCTGTTTAGAATGTGAAAACCACAAGAGAACATTGTTCCTACCCCAATAACAAGAAAATCAAAGAAATTATATGGAACTAGTTTTTTGTCTTTAGTCCATCAATGGGCTGAAGTCTCAAGGAAATGAGGTGAATTGACTTTCAAAGGATGACAAACTCCTCCAAGGAAAGACAGGATGTACAAAC
This sequence comes from Lutra lutra, assembly GCF_902655055.1. Classification (NCBI taxonomy): domain Eukaryota; kingdom Metazoa; phylum Chordata; class Mammalia; order Carnivora; family Mustelidae; genus Lutra; species Lutra lutra. The sequence goes on from NC_062282.1 coordinate 146,045,681, forward strand.
TATTTTTGCACTGGCAAAGCCCAAGATAGAAGAACAATACCTATAGTAGTAAGGGGAAAAAAAAAAAAACAAACCTGAAATGTCAACAAACACACGAAGGCAGAATATGGGCTCGCATGACAGGTTAAATCCCTGAGAGTCTCAGAAACAGAAGCAATCTCTAGCTACCTACTAGATTTTTCTCATGAGCCTTCAGCACGGGTCCATGAGAAGAAGGGGATATAAGGAAAGACACCTGAGAAAGTTTTCTTTAGTAAAGGAAACCTAGAGGTGATGATCACTTGTGGAACAGGCATGAAATGCATGAGTGACTATGACCCTTCTTTCAATTAAAGTAAAAGCTGTCCTCCTTTACATATGGGGCAGGAAGACTTCCTTCCCTGTGATCTCAGAAATAGGTGAGCTTTCAGTGGAGAAGGGATGAAACAAAAGTTGTCTGTCTCCTAGGGAAAACAGGAGATCTCCCTTACTCCTGTTGCAGACAAAGGTTAGCTGCTGCTACTGGAAGTGTAGAAAGTATTTTGTTTCAGACATGTTACACAAGTGCAAAGCAGAGTGTTAATGGTAGCAAGGAATAAATTTGGGTTTGAAAACCTTTGGGCCAGACTCCCCACCTATGACAGGCAGTTTGACTGCTATGTGGAGAGAATGAAAAATGCTGAGAGTGAGCCCCCCCTCTCCATAGTCCCTAGGGTTCAGGGTCACAGGAACTAACAACTAGACTGTTTCAATGCCCAAAAGTTTGACAGAAGCAGAGGAACACAGACTTATAAAGGTGAATATTATATACCTCAGTTTCTACTCTTCTTTTCCAAATATCCAAAATCTAATGAAAAAATGATTTCAAGAGACACAAATGAGAAAAGGACTTGCCATCAAAAGCTAAAGCAGTCAACAAAACCAGACTTAGAGATGGTCCATATGCTGAAAATATTTGACATGGCTTTAAAATAACTATAATGGGGGCACCGGGGTGGCTCAGTGAGTTAAGCCTCTGCCTTCAGCCCAGGTCAAGATCTCAGGGTCCTGGGATCGAGCCCCGCATCGGGCTCTCTGCTCAGCAGGGAGCCTGCTTCCCCTCACCCCGCCTGCCTCTCTGCCTACTTGTGATCTGTCTGTCAAATAAATAAATAAAATCTAAAAAAAATTTTTTAATTAAAAAAATAAATAAATAAAAAATAAAAATAAAATAACTTTAATAAATATGTCTACAAAATTAGTGAAAATAAGGACAACATGGATGAACAGACGGGAATTCTGATGGGAAAATGGAAATGTTAGGAACATCAGTAGAAAACAACAGAGATTTTTTAAAAATCCTATCAAAGTTAAAATTATAGGCTTCTTTTCAGACTGGACATATTAAGAGTTATCGTGAATTAGAGCACATTTTGGTAGAAATTCTCCAAAGTGAAATAAAAATATTGAAAGAGTGACAGAAAGAAGACAACAAATACTGAAGACCACTAGCAAATACTCGAATGTATAGTGTACTTAGTGTCCCAATATTAGGAGAGAGAAAGAGAACAGAATTGTAGAAACACCTGAAAAGATGATGGGTGAGAACTTCACAAAATTAACAAAAGACAACAACAAACCATAGATGTGGGAAGCTCAGAGAATGCAAAGCAGGATGAAATGAGGAATAACATATACAGGTACATCTTTAAAAAACTGAAAAATCAAGGATGAATAGACATTATTAAATCTGTCCAGCTAGAAACACATTACATATAGAAAATCAAAGACAACAATAACAGCAGACATCTCATCAGAAAGTATGCAAGCCAGAAGACCATAATAATGATATATCATACTGAAAGAAACAACAGTCAACCCAGAACTCTAAAATAAATGTTAAGAAAATTATTCAAACACAATATGGTGATAGACAACTTTATAACTACACAAAAAATAAATTAACAGGTGTAGTAAAAATATAAGAAAACATAAACAATATTTTCCTTATTTTTCACCTCTTTATAAGACAAAGTTCAAACCAAATGATAACAATATATTTTAGGAACTACAATATGTATAAAAGTAAAACATATAACAGCAATAATGCAAACGAAGATGGTGGAAAATGGAAGTTTACTCTAGTTTCTTACACAATATGTGAAGTAGTACAATATTCTTTGAAGGTAGATAATTGTACTCTCAAGACATATACTGGAAACCCTAGTACAATCATTAAAGAAATAAAAAGAAGTAGAAACAATAAGCTATATATGGAGATAAAATGGAAAAGTGAAAACAGTTAATACCAGCAACTCACAAAAAAGAAAAGTAGAACAGAAACAGATGGGAAAATTAAAAACAAAAAGTAAGAAGATATATCAATATTTGCTATCATATCACTATGACATAGCAGTTCTAACATACCAATAATTACTTTAGATGTAATTTATTTAAACACTGTAATAAAAGCTGAAGATTGAAAATTTAAGTAACAAAGACAACCAATTACAAGCTGTTGAAAAGATGATGGAAAATGAAAAGAATAATGAAAAGAAAATTGTAGCGACTACATAAACAGAAAAAAACGCATGCTTAAAAACAAGAAATCTTACCAGAGAGTAAAATCTCTCTGAGATTGATACTTAAGAAACATTCAACACAACAACATGAGAATCAAAAATGTATTTTCAAGTGGACAAAAAACATTGAACAAGAGAGACTATAACCTTAAAGATTAAACCTCAACAAATGTAAAGGAACTGAAATCAGACAAAACACATTATCTGACTACAACATAGCTGAACCATGAATATAAATAACAGTATGTATGGAAAATTCTCAAGTAATCACAAAGTAAACAGTACATTTCTATGTAGCCTCTGGTACAAAGAAACCTTGTCTGGTACAACGGATATTAGATGGTATTTTGAAGTGAATGGATATGAAAACCTAAACCAATATTTATGGAACACAGCTAAAGCAAGACTTAGACTCAAATTTGTAAAATAAATGCTTACATTATAAGATAAGAAAGTTCTGAGAATAATGATATTGGCTTCTTATTTAATAAACTAGAAAGAGAGGAACAAAGTAATTGCAAAGCAAGCAGAAGAAAAAAAGTGCCCCCCAAAAAAGTTAAAACCAAGGAAAAAGATAAATAAGACAAAAATATTTTTTAAGATTAATGAAACTGGTAAAACTCTAGGAAGATTTATAAAGAAAAATACAGCTTACTGGTGTCAGAGGAAAAAAGAGAGTATAGCACTGTTATCTCCTATAATCATTAAGTGAATAATTAGGAAATAATATAAAGTACTTTATGATAATACATTTGAGAACCACATAAGATGGACAGTTCATTGAAAGATATAAATTACCAAAACTCACTCAAGAAGAAATTTATACATGAATATCAAGAAAATTAAATATATATATACTTCTCAAAAATCAAACTCCAAGGTCAGTTGCTTTTACAATAAATTCTACCAAACCTTTAAGGACTAAATGCCAATTATATACAAACTTTTCTATAAAATACAACATTAATAACACTTCCTACCACATTTTATGAGATTGTATTATCCTGATAAGAGAGACATTACAAGAAAAGTGCAGATTAATATCACTTATAGGCTCAAAATCATTAACAAAGTATTATCTAAGTCCAACAATATATAAAATAATACATGGGTAGCTTCATCCAGTAATGAAATAATTTTGTAACACTTGAAAATCCATCAGTATGATTCAACAATAACTACATACAACAAAAAACTGCAAAATCACATGATCATTTTAATAGACATACAAAAAGCATTTGAAAAAAGATCATAAAAATTCTCAGTTAACTGCTAACTTCCTCAGACTAATGAAAGATCTTCTATGAAAAGCCAACAGTAAATATTTTAATGAGTAATGAAAGAGAATTCTTTACCTCTATGATTAAAAAAAGACAAAAATGTTCAATCTTAACTTTTTCATTAGACTTCTACTGGAGGTTCCAGAAAACTCAAAATTGGTGGGGGGAGTTGATGAGGAGATGAATAAAGGTGGTCAGAAAGCACTAACTTCCAGTTATAAAATAAATGTCACAAGGATATAATGCACAGCATGGTGCTGAGTTAATAACATTATATTGTATATTTGAAAGTTGCTAAGAAAGGAGGTCTTAAAAGTTGTCAGAAGATGAAAAAAAATTAACTAAGTGGTGATAGAGATTAACTAGAAATATGGTGGTGTTTATTTCACAACACATACATGTACTGAATTATTATGCTGTTCATCTAAAACTAGTATGTTATAGGGCACCTGGGTGGCTCAGTGGGCTAAGTCTCTGCCTTCAGCTCAGGTCATGATCTCAGGGCCCTGGGATCGAGCCCAGCATTGGGCTCTCTGCTTGGCAGGGAGTCTGCTTCCCCCTCTCTCTCTGCCTGACTCTGCCTACTTGTGATTTCTGTCTGCCAAATAAATAAATACAATCTTTAAAAAAGAAATAAAATAATAAAACTGTGTTATATTTCAATTTTGTCTCAACTAAAAACAAACAAAAAACAACTCTCAAAACCCAACAGTAAAGAACAACTGATCTAAATAGAAAATAGGCAGTATACCTTTGGGGGCGCCTGGGTGGCTCAGTGGATTAAGCTGCTGCCTTCAGCTCAGGTTGTGATCTTAGGGTCCTGGGATTGAGCCCTGCATCAGGCTCTCTGCTCAGCGGGGAGCCTGCTTCCCCCTCTCTCTCTGCCTGACCCTGCCTACTTGTGATCTCTGTCTCTGTCAAATAAATTAAAAAAAAAAAATCTTTGGGGCGCCTGGGTGGCTCAGTGGGTTAAGCCTCTGCCTTCAGCTCGGGTCATGATCCCGGGGTCCTGGGATTGAGCCCCATGTCTGGCTCTCTGCTCAGTGGGGAGCCTGCTTCCCCCCCTCTCTCTCTGCCTGCCTCTCTGCCTGTTTGTCATCTCCGTCAAATAAATAAATTAAATCTTTAAAAAAAAAAAAGAAAATAGGCAAAAGACATGAAGAGACATTTTACTGAAATGGATATATATGGCAAGTAAGCACACGAAAATATATTCAACCATTAAGAAATGTAAATCAAACCACCAATTGATGGCTACAAAAACAAAACAAAACAAAACAAAATGTCAGGCATTGGCATATATATGAAGTGATTAAATCTCTCATCCTTGGTTGATGGGGCATGTTAAATGATACAATACTTTGGAAAACAGTATGGTAGGTTCTTAAAAAGTTAGGCACTCACCAGTATATGATCAAGCCATTCCACTCCTAGAAATTGACCTAAGAGAAAAGAAAACATGTGTCATTTCAAAGATTTATATATAGATGTTTATAGCAACTCTGTGTGTAGTAGCCAAAAATTGGAAGCAGCACAAATGTTCAACAGGTAAATGAATACTCAAACTAGTATAGCCATATGATAGAATGCTAAGTAATAATAAAAAGGGATTATTAACACATCTAACAGGATGGATCAGTTTCAAAATAATTATGATGAGTGAAAGAAAACAAAGAAATAGTATATGCTATGATTTTATTTATACAAATACTCTAGAATACGTAAACTAATCTATAGTGACAGAAGTCAGTAAATCTATTATTATAAATTAAATAGGATATATGTTTTATTAACAGATTTATAAAGATAAAATCTCCTCACAGTACACTGAGCAGATTTAAAAGGATATGTATTTTATTTCAATTTTCAATTATATATGTATATATACTATTATGTATATATGCATTATATATACATATGGTTCATGTTTGTGTGGATATATACACTATATACATATCTGTATATATGTATATACACACACATACATACACACATAATGTTAAGACTGCCTTAATTTCCAGAGTTAAGCAGTTGAGAGCAATATTCCCTATTATATTAAAAAAATCACTTATAGGAAAAAATTAACACAGAACATATTGGAAAGGAGAAGTAATTTGACATATCCTCTACATGGAAAATCCCAAGAAATCCAGAGAAGGGCCACTCGAGGAAGGGATTTATCAAAGTCAAAGAATACACATCAAGAAACAAAAAACAATTGCATTTTTATATGCTGGCAAATAAAATCAGTGACTTTAAATTTTAAAAACAATATGCTCACAATGCTTCAAAGCATGAAATACTTCAGGGTCAATTTAACAAAATACAAGCAAGACCTGTACACTGAAAACTCAAAACACTGTTGACAGAAATCAAGTATATGAAGAAACTGACCCATATTTATCATCAGAAGTCTTGTATTTAATATGGTTCTCTTCATATTTATTGATATAAAAATTCAGTAAAATGTCAACCAAAATTCTGGTAATATTTTATGTTAATTGGGAAGCTGACTCTGAAAATTATATTGAAAAGCTAAGGACAGAAAATTGCAAAAAAATAATGTGGAAAAGAACAAAGCTGAATTCTGCTACCAGATGTCAATACTTCCTGTAAAGCTATAGTAATCAGTAAATCTTAAAGGTCTTATATACACCATTTGAAATTAGATAGATAGGAAGACAGCATGACCATAGATCTGTCAATGGAACAAAATAGAAATACACCCACACAAACATGCATATATGGTGTCAAGTTAATTCAATAAAGAAAAAGGCTATTGATCCTTACCTAAAACCCTACCCAAAAATTAATTCAAAATGATTATAGACAAAAGTTTCAGTCATAAAAGACATAGAAGTAAACACTGAAAACTGTTTGTTAAGACAAATTATATCTTAGATATGATACCAAAAACAAAAATCATAAAAGAAGAAAATTAGATAAACTGGATCACATGGAAATAAAGAAAATGTCTATTCTCAAAGATCCTGTTAGAAAATGAAAATAGAAGCCAGAGACTGGGAAAAAATGTTTGCAGAACACATATCTACTGAAGGACTGATAGCCACAATATAAAAAGAACTTTTACAACTGAATGGAAGACGACAAGAACGCCAATACAAAAAAAGACAAAAAAATTGGTTGTGACACTTCAACACAGACATAAACAAACAGCTCATCAAGTGTGTGAAAGTGACACTCAAAATACATTAGCCATCAAGAAAACGTAAATAAAATCTATAACAAAATACTAGTAAATATCTGCTAGAATGACTAAAACTAAGAAGTGTGACGTTAGCAAAATATGATATAAAGCTTGAGCTACTGGGATTCTTATGCATTGCTAGTGGGAATGTAAAATGGTGTGATCCCTTGGAAATGACTTCAGCAATTTCTCACAAAGTTCCATATACACTCTCCACAGGATGCAGGTATTCAACTCCCAGATACTTATTCCAAAGAAATGAACACATACGTTCACACAAGTATCTATATGCAAATGTTCATAACAGCGTATTCAAAATAGTCCAGATCTGGAAGTAACCCAAATAGCCTTCACCTGGTGGAAGAAGAAACACATTTTGGTTTTAACCCCATAATGGAATACTAACAATACCAAAAACTGTTGATATGTTCATCTCAGAAGAATCTCAAAAACACACTGTTAACAGAAAAAAATCTGGACAAAACAGACTACCGTACAGTATGATTCTGTTTCTATAATATGGTAAAAGCAAAACTGTGGGGAGAGAAAATAAATCCACATACATCCATGGAGATGACCATATCATTTTCTTTCATTCTATCAACGTGATGTATCACACTGATTGATTTATATATATATATTAAACCAACTTTGCATCCCAGAGATAAATCCCACTTGATCTTGGTGAATGATCCTTGCAGTGTGCTGATGATTGGTAGTATCTTTATTGACAATTTTTGCCTCTGCACTCATCAAGGATATTTATCTATAGTTTTACAGTATTGTCCTTTCACAGTTTTGGTATCAGCATAATGCTGGCCTTGTACAATGAGTTTGAGGGCATTCTCTACTGACTTTTTGGAAGAGACTGGGAAAGACAGATGCTAATTCTTTCAATGTTTGGTGACATGATCAGCAAAGCCATTTGATCCTGGGCTTTTCTTTTGGGAAAGTTTTTGATTCCTGATGCAATCACCTTACTAACAACTGGTCTGCTCAGATGTTCTTTTTCTTCCTGATTCAATCTTGCTACATCGCAGTTTTCTGAAATTTTTCCATTTCTTCTAAGTCGCTCAGTTTTTTTGGTAGTTGCCTCTTATAGTCCTTTCAATTTCTATGGTATCAGCTGTAATATCTCCTTTTTTATTTATAGTTTTGTTGATCTGGATTTTTTCACTTTTTCCCTTGGTTGGTCTAGCTGATTTGTCAATTCTACTCATCTTTTCCAAGAACACCATCTTAGTTTGGTTAATTTTTTTCTGTAGATTTTCTGTTCTCTCTTCCATTTATTTCTGCTTTAACCTTCACAATTCCTTTCTTCGGCAAACTTTGGGTTCACTTTGTTCTTCTTTTCCTAGTTCTTTAAGGCACAGACAGGTTATTTATTTGGGTTCTTTTTTGCTACTTACTGGAGGAGTTTCTTACTTTGAATCTCCTTAGAACTGTATTTGCCGAATCCTGTAAGTTCTGGTACGTTGCTTTTCCATCTTTGTTTATTTCAAGAAACTGAGAGAAGAGAAATAGGAGGGGGAGACAAACCATGAGAGACTGTGGAGTCTGAGAAACAAACTGAGGGTTTTGGAGGGGAGTGAGGGTGAGGGTTGGGTGAGCCTGATGGTAGGTATTAAGGAGGGCACCTATTGCATGGAGCACTGGGTGTGGTGCATAAACAATGAATCTTGGAACAGTGAAAAGAAATAAAATAAAATGAAAAAAAAGAAACTTTTTTATTTCCCCTTAATTTTTTCTCTGATCTACTGGTTGTTCTGGGAGTATCACTTAACATTTATGTGCTCATGAATTTTCAAGTTTTCCTGTTGTTACCGATCTCCAGTTTTAAGCCACTGTGATCATAAAAGATACATGATATGATTTCCATCTTCTTGAATCTTCTAAGACTTATTTCATGGTCTAACATATGGTTCTAGGAAATGTTTCATGTTCATTTGAGAAGAGAGTAGTCTGCTGTTATTGGATAGAATGTTTTGTGGATCTATAATGTCCATTTGGTCTATAGTGTTGTTTAAATCTGCAGTTTCCTGATTGACTTTCTGTCTGGATGGTTTATCCACTGTTGAGAATGAGGTATTAAAATGCTCAATTATTATCATATTACTGTTTATTTCTCCTTTTAGCTCTGTTAGTTTTGTCTTCATATGTTTAGGTACTCCAATGATGGCATGTAAATATTTATAATTATTCTAACATCTTCATGGATTGGCCCCTTCACATCATTCTATAATGATCTCTTTGGTTTCTTTTTCCCATTTTTAGTTTATAGTCTATTTTGTCTGATGTAAGTAGAGCTAACTCTGGTTTTTGTTGTCATTTTGGAATATTTGTTTTAAACATCTCATTCCATCCAATCATCCCTCTCAGTATACGTGTGCCTTTAATGCTAGAGCGAATCTTTTGTAGGCAGCATTTTGTTGGATTTTGTTTAATACATTCAGACATTCTGTGTCTTTTGATTGGAGAAATTAATCTGTTTACATTTAAGGTACCCGCTAATAGGTAAGGGTTTACTACTGCCATTGTGTTACTTCTTTTCTGGTTGTTTTATAGATCCATTTTATTTTTTGTTTGTTTATTGATCCTGCTATCTTCTTTTGTGTGTTTTGATGTCCTTTGGTGGTGAAAAACCCTTTTGATTTCTCTATTGTGTCCTTCCATGTAATTACTGTAAGATTTGTCCTCGTGGTTACTGTAAGGCTTACATAAAATATCTTCAACTAATGACAACCTATTTTAAACTGATAACTTCAGTAGAATTCATGTATGTCACAGTTTTACCTCTCCCATCATATACTAAGTTATTGCTATTACAACTTACATAATTTTATACTGTATATCTGATAACAGATTCTTCTATTTATGGGTGTTTTTGCTATTTTGTTTTCTTAACTTGAACACTAGAGCTATAAGTTATACACAACTACTACCATATTGCAGATTCTAACTATCACTATGTCTTTACCATACCAGGGAAATTAACACTACTTTTTTTTTAAATGTTAAATAGTGTTCTTTTATTGCCATTCTAAGAACTCTTATAGCACTCCTTGCAATGTAGGTCTGGTGGTAATTAACTTCTTCACCTTTTGTTGGTTTGAGAAAGACTTTATTCCTCCTTTATTTCTGAAGGACAACCACTGAGTAGAGCATTCTTGGTTGATCATTATTATTTTTCAATATTTTTAGTATGTTAACCCGTTATATCCTGGCCTGAAAAGTTTTTGTTGAGCATTTACCAAAAATCTTATGATCTTATGGGAGTTTTTTATGTAACTATTTTTTTTCCTGTTCTTTACTTCCTTCACCCTTTTTCATTCTTCTCTCTTTTTTGCTCCGCAGCATGGGCAATTTTCATTGTCTTGTTCTCCAGGTCACTGATTCCTTCTTTTGCATGGCCAATCGACTTTTGAAGTTCTGTTATATTCTTTAGTTCAGTTAACGTATTTTTCAACTCTAGGATATCTAGTTTTGATTTTGTTTTTGAAGGTTGCTGTTTTCTTATCAAATTTCTTGTTTTGTTTATATATTGTTTCCCTAATTTCATTTAGTTATCTGTGTTTTCTTATAGTTCACTAAACTTCCTTAAGAAGTTCATCCTGAATTTTTTATCTGATGGTTTGTAGATCTCCATTTCTTTAGAGTCAGTTACTAGAGCTTTATTAGTATCCTTTAGTGTTGTCTTATTTAAACATATTTATTTATATTTCATGATCTTGATTCTTTATGTTGGTACTTGTACACTTGAGTAATGGGGCTCTTTTTCTAGACTTTACAGGTTTGCTCTGTCAGAGAGTGCTTTTTACTAGCCAGCTCAGTTTGGGTGTTGGGTGTGTCTACTGGTAACATCTTTGGACAGCAGAACCTGTTGTTATGGTCTATTTTTGGGTGAAGCAACTGATTACACTCTGAATATGGGAATGAGAGGATATACCACTGGCCAACAACAGTTGGAATGGCTTGCTGACTTAGTTACCTACACAACTGGGATTGCAAGATAGGTTCCATGGTTTCTTTAATTCTCCGGTAAGGCTTACTAAATGGTCAGGACTGGGTACTATATTCAGTAACAGATAGAGCTATGAATTACCTTCCCTGCCCTGGAAGGGCAGCAGGACAAGACCCAGGGTCAGTATAGCTTGTTGGTTGTGGGCCCAATCCAGGCCTGAGTGTGCACTGAAATCCCTGGTCAGGCGAGGCCACCTGTTTTGCTCTGCAGATGGAGGAAGTCACAGGCTCTGTTCTCTATTCAAGGGCCACTGTGTGTCAGACTTTTGAATACACCAACTAGCTTCCCATGTGCTCTGGTTTGGTTTCCTGGTTGGACAGGTTGAAGACTGTATCCAGCAATGAGCAAGGCTATGAATTAGATTCCCTGCTTGAGTGCAATGGGTCAATCAGCTCTAAAACTTGTAAAGCTCTTTTTTTTGTTGTTGTCTTTACTCAACTCATACCCCAAGGTACCTGATAGAGCAGAACCACAAGCTTTGCTCTACAAACCACCAGCTGTTTGTCCTTCTCTTGGGTAAAGCACTGCTGGGGAACAAAGCTTCTAGGAACTGCCTCTAGTCCTTTTTGTCAGGTAGAGTCAGAAGATTCCTGCAAAGATGAGGCTCTGTCTCAGCTCCCTTGCCTGGATGGAGGGTGACAGACTACTCTGGCCTTCTCTCAATTTCCCAAACCAGCTCTCCAGTTAGGAGGGGACAGGAGGTACCCTCAGGCTCAGCTATGAATTAATCCCCCTGCTATGCACAGGAAGACTCTGTGCCCAGCCCAGGCTTCACTCTATGGGCAATCAGCTCTGCTTGCTCACCTCTGAGCTCAAGCACTAATGGATTTCACGGTTTCCAGATGTAACAAGACTTTCTGTTCAAATGGAACTGGAAGACACTCTCCGCAGCAGATGGGCTATGACTGAGCTCCTCGATAGGGTGTTGGGCCAAGCACACCCTAGGGCCAGTGGAAATCCTTATTTGAGGATCAGAATCAGGCAAATCTGCCCCCCACCAAGCTTCCCAACCAAAATGCACCTCTGACCTACTTCTGTAGATGAGTAAAGCTGCTTTTGGGATTGCTACTTGGGCAATGCACTCTAAACTCAGTGTGCCAAGATCTCACTGGTTATTACAAGCTCCTTCCTCTTACTCTGTCACAGTCAGACTCCCAGTGGCTGGGACCCATGGAGACCTCTGCAACTCCCACAGGGCAAGCTCAGAGTAATGGTTCCCACAAAGGGAACCACAATTCCAGAAAGGGCTGGTTGTCCCTCATGGGTTCACCTTTCCCACTGGAAGAATCAGTGTCTCAAGGGAATCTCTCCAGATAATGCTGCACTGGCCTGGGAAACCACTGTGGTCCACATTTGGTTTCTTCTGTTAGCTTCAATGCAGTCTGTCTTGGGTTCCATGGTACAGGTAGTGCTTTGGCCTCACCATTGTGTTCTAGGAAATTCTTAGTGGTGTCTTATTCATAAATAGTTGTTAGTTGTTCTTGTAAATGGGAGCAAGTCAGGAATGGCCTGTGTCACCATCTTAGTGATGCAACTTTCCTATCTTAATTTATTCTGATTATTGTTGCATTTACCTGACTAGAGGCTTGTGAAAACTCACCAAACAGTACTCTTAAAAAGGTAAATCTAATGTGTGTGAATTATTCTTTAAAAAAACCTGACTTTAAAAAACAGAAAGATCTTTCCCTGTTGCTATGTCTATGTCTAATTCACAGTTCTGCATCGGTGAAAGAATCACCACGATATACATTTACTGATAAACTTTCCAACTTCTGATCATCAGCACTGTCATAATTAACACCTTCCCACATACGTACAAAAATTTCCACAGATTATATTCAGAATATATGCCTGGGAACAAAACTGTTGAGTCATACATGGATGGAACTACAGGGTACTATGTTAAGTGACATAAGTCAATCCAAGAAAGACAATTATCATATGATCTCCCTGATGTGAGGAATTAGAGAAACAAGACAGAGGATCACAGGGGAAGGGAGGGAAAATGAAACAAGATGAAACCAGAGAGGGAGACAAACCATAAGAGACTCTTAATCTCATGAAAAAAATGGAGGGTTGCTGGGCGGGGGTGAGGGGTGGAAAGGATGGGATATCTGGGGGTTGGACTTTGGGGAGGGTAGGTGCTATGGTGAGTGCTGTGAATTGTGTAAGACTGAGGAATCACAGACTGTACTCCTGAAACAAATAATACATTATCTTAATAACAAAAAAGAAAGAGAGAGAGAAAGAAAGAAAAAGATCTAAAAACCAGTAGAAATAAATAAATAAATAAATAAATAATTTGTTTTTTAAAAAACACAAAAACTGCTGAGTCATAAAATACATGCCTTTGGTTTGCCACAATAAGACCATTTGGGACCAGTTGGGAGTTTCAGGCTCATATTGTTATATTAAGCAAAAGTGAACACACTGCATTTTGAAACTTTACCATCACACAAGCAGTTAGATTATCTGCATGTATCACAATTCATATTTTAAAAATTCTTTTGTGCCTTTCTCAATAAGGTATTTATCAAAATAATCATGGGTTTTTCTCTTAGCTGTTTGATCTATATCCTGAATTCAATTTCTTATATTGCATGTCTTAAGTAGAGATTTAAATTCTTCTGCTTTCCTGTAATTAAGCATAGAAGAGTAATTCTAATATTTATATTTGCCATAGAATGTTAGGTGTATTTAAGAATTTTTACAGAGAAGTCACTATAGAACACCTATTTTTATGATTAAGGGACAAGATAGTTCTGGTATATTACACTATACTTTAATGAAGTGAATTCACAGCACCTTGCTTAATTCATTTTATAAACTTGGTTTTACACGGTTTTGTGTGAATTAGATACTTATGATTAGTATACTTCCAATAATTAACATTAAGAATATCATCAAAACCTGAAGCTTTATAAAGAGTTAATGGAATAAATTATTTTCAGTCACCACAGAAGAATTTATTTAATTTCAGGTACCTGTTTAGCAATGCCTCATTATTTTTAGCACCTTCCATAATTTGTATATCTTATAATTAACATCATTCCTAACTATGTCTAAAGTTTTTTATCAAAGATTTTATTTATTTATCAGATAGAGATCACAAGTAGACAGAGAGGCAGGCATAGAGAGAGGGGGAAGCAGGCTCCCTGCCAAGCAGAGAGCCCAGTGCGGGGCTCGATCCCAGGACGCTGGGATCATGACCTGAGCCGAAGGAAGAGGCTTTAACCCACTGAGCCACCCAGGTGCCCCTGTCTAAGTTTAATAAGATTTCACTTTTTGTTTGTTCCTAACTTCAGCCAAGTATATCTAAGCAAGTTTCACAGACTTAGAAAGTCTCTTAGAAAGAGTTCCCTCCCTGGAACCCCGGGTCAAATACAACAGTCCTCTTTTCCCTGGAGTTGACTGTATGCTGAATATATTAAGCAATCAATTATTTGGCTAGATAGTATAAACATTTCAGTTTCTTTGGCTTTGGTTAAAGCCCACGTGTTCTTTAACACGCCTTTCTAAAACTGTCCTCAGTAATCTCCCATCCGCACCAAGCTGAGGCATAGTCATTTAAGGAATACATACTGAGTGCTGGTTCAGGAAAAAAAAAAAAAAAGACAAAACCAGGAGACAAAATTCATGCAGATTTTGGATTGCCTGTTCAAAATGAGCCTCCTAGGCACGGGATGCTTTGGGCGCCTAGCCTCAGGAGGGTCCCTGATCCCCACGCTGCTGTGGCAAGTAGATTGGGGCAGGAGTAATGGACACACTTTGCACCTCAACAGCATCCCATGCTTCTACCTTTGCCTTTGGGTTTCTCTGCCACCACCTCATGGCACCTCCTATAAACATGTTCAGCCATTCTGATGCATGTGTGTAACTTGACTGTACTTGCCAAGACGATAAAACAAAACCATGATGAAAGCGGAGTTGTCTATCAAAAGGTGATTTGCACAGCATACACTGAAAGACCTACAGGATTTTAAGGTTAATTGGGGCACATAGTGCATGGAATACTGAGTGTGGTGCATAAACAATGAATTTTGGAACACTGAAAGAAATAAAATAAAATAAAATAAAATTGGATAACTCATGGTATTTCCTTGACATAAAACAGTAAGTAGATAGGTGAGACTTTTTTTCAGACACTATCAAATCCCTTTTTATTTTAAGATTAAACAAACAAACAAAAAACTGGCGTTCATGTCGCTACATTTTCTATTTTCCAAGTGGTTATCCAAAGGAAAAAAGAAATGTCAAGCTAATTAGAAGGAGGAAATGCTATTGGTGTATTTCCAGAAAGAACTTGACTTCTCAATTTAATGTGGACACAGAAGAGCAAAAGTATTTACTTACTTAAAGGTTGTTAGTTGGCTTTGCCTTCAATGAAACAAAAACCTCTTTTTCGTAGCCTCAGGGACATCTTATTAATGGAAATTAGCCTCTGATCTTATTATCATTTCCACAACATCATACCCAGCAGATCAAAATATCCAGGCTCCATTATTCTTTTGTGAATACTCAACTAGTCCCCAAAGAACTTCATTAATATCAGATCTCCAAAGTCACAAATTATTCGTCTGGGTCAAACACATGTACACAAACAGGCTTCCTAGCCTTTTCACACAGAAGCTGTAATTCAGTCCTGCTGATCATGTTCTCTGTTTTCCTAACGAAGGGCATCATTCAGTCAGTAGACGTGAATGAGCCCTGACATCAACCGTGTTCCTGGACTTCACTTTCTCAGAATGAGGGAGGCAGACCAGTGACTCCAAAGCCTTTCTACCACAGTACTACTGAAAACTGGAAGGAAAACACATCAAAAGCATTCATGGACTCCTGACAAGCCAGAAAAATCTGCAAGCGTAAAAACTAAGCCAAAATAACAACTGTGAACTTGAACCAGAGAAGGTGGCTATGAATGGAACGTGACGGCCCTGGTACTAATACCCAGAGCGATGATGAGATTAGGGCCAATGCTTTCAGACTGGTGCAGGTGTGAGAGCTGTATCTAAAATGTCCGAATTAAGATGGAAACCCAGAGGAGGTTACTGTGGTGCCCCATGTTACTAGCCAGTTCTGGGCTTCAGCAAAAACATGTTTAATTCTCTCCCTCAATCAGAACCACAGTATTCTCACAAATTAAGTTCAACCAAATATAGCTAGGAATTTTTTTGAATCACAAAAAACACCCCTATCAAATAGAATGACATGAGGGAGAGTCTGCAGAAACTAGAAGACAACAACTTTAGATCTCCAAGGACTTCAGATAATAGACTTAGACATTATAAAACCATGTAAACTACTTAAGAGAAAAAATGTAAGTTTTTTTAAAGGTTTTATTATTTATTTACAGAGAGAAAGAGAGCACAAGCAGGGGGAACAGCAGGCAGAGAGAGAGGCAGGCTCCCCACTGAGCAGGAAGCCAGACTTAGGACTCAATCTTGAACTGAAAGCAGTTGCTTAACCAACTGAGCCACCTTGGTGCCCCCAAATGCAAGTTCTTTAAGAGAATAACCAGTAAGAAACTATTATAAGACTGATTTGGAAAAGAAGCTTAATTCTAGAATAAAAACTCACAATTAATACTCAAAAGTTATTAGAGGACTGGAAGAGAGATCTGAAGAGAGTATAAAGAAAGAGAAAACTTAGAAAAGAGAAGTAAGAGAGAGATGAGAAGTTCCACCTCCAGAAGGAGGAAATACAAGCTAGAAGAGACAAAAGGACTCTGGAAAAAAGCAGGAAAATTTATTGGAAGATATTGAAAGTCTTGTCTACATATACCAGAGAAGGTAATTCACAACAGGATTATTCACAGTAGGAAAGAAAGAAAAAACCCAAGCAACAAGGCATCGATAACAGTATGGATAATATTTTACAATGGTCAGAGTGGAATTTATTAAGGAATGAGAAGAATGAATCATGGTAGCATAAAACAATGTGGATGGGTATATGAAACAGAACAAGGGAAAAAATGCAATTGGAGGTGGATAACCTAAAGTTTTATAATTTTGTAAATCCCTAAAATAAGAAAACTAGACATCATGTTGTCTAGTAGCCTTAAACATGTAGTGGTATTAAAAACAACGGAGAAGAAAGAACACCTGTAACATTCAGAGTAGTGGTTAAGTCTGATAGAGAAACTGAGACATGAAATTGGGGAAGGGACAAAAAGTATCAACATTAATGCTATTTAACATTCCTAAGTTTGATAGTCTATCATTAATGTTTAGGGGGGCCTGGCTGACTCAGTCAGAAAAGCGTGCAACTCTTGATCTTGTGGTCGTGGGTTCAAGTTCCACATTAGGGGCAGAGATTATTTAAAAAAAAAAACAACACACAGTTAATCTTGAATGTTACACCTTAAAATTTACCTAGAGGTTACGTATATTACTTCAGACCTATCAATAATACCTTAAAAATGTATCCGGCAGTTTACAGATAATTCTAAGTTTGTTCACTCAAATCTCTTCTCGTTTTATGCAAAGTTCCAAAAAGTTACTTATTCAAATCCCAGGCCACAACCCATCAGAAGCAGTAGATTAAAAGGTAAAAGAAGAAGTTCCCAAGAGGCTCATAGAAACCAATCCCTATACTTTGAATAAGGAATGAACTACCTCGAAATAATCTCTAAGATACCAGCTCAAGGGATACAAAGTTATTGCCATTCAGCAATAATTTAATATTCCAAAAAAACAGGCCAGCACCTTCCAGGCTTTAGCACTACTGTGGAATAAGGTAATTGACTTCCCTGACAGGAGGTGGGGATCATGGGTCATGAGGCTCAGAAGGTCCTGTTACCTTAGCAAAGAAAGAGGCAGCACCCATCCAAAAAAAACTTAAATCAAGTGGATTAAGCAAATGTTGTCCACTCAGTGTCTGGAAGCGATGCCCGCTTCACACTCCACAGAAAAATTCCTCCTGCTTCACTTACTAGGTCACCTGTCTGGTTCCTGAAGGCATTTGTGTGTGTGAATCGCAGATTACCAAGCCTTATATAAAATTAATGGCAGGGGGACACTTGGGCAGCTGAGTTGGTGATGCATCTGCCTTCGCTCAGGTCATCATCTCAGGATCCTGGGTTCGAGTCCTGCATTGGGCTCCCTGCTCCGAGGGGAACCTGCTTCTCGCTCTGCCTCTGCCTGCCTCTCCCCCTGCTTGTGTGTGCGCGCGCTCTCTCTCTCACGCGCGCGCTCTCTGACAAATAAATAAATAAATAATTTAAAACAAAACAAAACACTTGCTGGACACTGGACACTTGCAAAACACTGTTTTGCTGGCTTCGTGAAAGAAGCCTGTTTGTGGACAGCGGACTGACACAGGTAGATGGAGGGAGATGAAAGGGTGCCCCAGGAAGAGAAAGCAGTGGGAGTAAAGACAACATTGCCACTTCTCATTCTCAACCCTTCACAATCCTAACGGCGTGTTATGTATTTGGGACATGGTTTTTCTGGGTTTCCAATGGCACCACACCAAGTTGGGGCTGGGCAAACTCCCGGCAAAGGGAGCGTGTAGTTCAAGAATCTGTGGTACCTTTTACATCCTTTTTGCCAGCTTTCCTCATTTTTGACTTTGCATTTAGACCCAGTTTTCTGCAGCTGAGGCTGTTACCTCACACTACCTTCTGGAGCTGAAGCTCATCCTGGTTTATACTGCGCAAACTGCCTGGAGCACCGAAATCAAATCTCTTCCTAAATCCCTCCACGACACCAACCCAAAATTAATTAATTCAACAATTAATGGTGACCACGACATGACTATGCCTTCCATGCAATTAAATCCAGCTACTTATTAAAAGGAGAGTAATTGAATTATTCAACTAAAATAAACCGCCCTAAACGGCAAATGACTCATTTACTATTGAATAATTCTCTCAAGGACTTTTCCATAAGGTTTTTGGTGGAATATACAGAAGTGACATATTTGAGGGTCCTTTCCCCAACTGTGGGCAAAACTGCAAAGTTTATCATTTAGACCATAAAATATTAAACATGTTTTTAGTGTTGTGATAACAGGATATCAGTTATGTAAGGGCATAAATACAATTGGCCAGTTAGAAGATGGTAATATAATACACCATATTCATACAAATAAAGTGAATTTTTTTTTCACGTCATAAAAATATATCAAAGACCCTGAGTCCAGACGCCCATCTCTGCTGTTAGTTTGCCATTCGCAAGATCGCGGACTTTACTTGTTTGGCCTGAACTATGTTATTCTGTTTCCCATCATGAAATAGAAACTCAGTATTACAGTGTTTGTGAGAAAAATAGGACTCCTTGCCCTGTCACTTACAAGTGGGGGTTATTAACTTCTTTAGGCCTCAGTTTTCTCCTTCATGAAATGGCAGTCATGTTAGGAATATCACCCTTCAAGAATTCTCGAAATAGATGAAACAGGATTTGCAAATCCCTTAACATGCCATCTTCGTAGAACATGGTAACATTGTCTTTTACTATCTAAGGAGACACACAAATGAATACATGAAACCAGTGACTTGTATTTCTTTTTTAGTCTCCAATGTTCCTTTGTATAGTCTTTACTTCCCCTACTTTTCCTAAGTTTCTCTAAATCTTCTTTTAAGACATAGACGTATATTCACTACAAAAGGGTATTGCATTTACTAGAAGAAAAGTCATATTTATTACAAAATATTAAATCATATAAAACATATCAAGTGATTCTAGAAACCAGATACTGTAGCTGGGACTAAGATTTCAATACCCATGTTTATAAAAGAGAGAGATAACTTTGTATAAATCCCTTTAGACCTAACTTCATTTATTTTGGCCTGAGTTACATTTCTAACCACCTGTATAAAATGCCTGCTGGAAGATGGGTAGGGACGAGCCTTGTTCCTAAAAATGCATGAGTGACTTGGAAATGGTACTAAGACATGTGAGTGGAAGCTTTTGCTTTAAAACTGTGGATGTCCATAGTATTGGTCTTGAAAGTGTTCCTAGAGTTTTGGTGCCATGAAGAAAAGAATTGAGATATTTCACATAATTGATATTCTCACAAAATTCCTTGTAGGCCATGGGGGCCACTTTATGTGGAAGTGCTTAGCTTTCTTCCATGTTTTCTACGAGCCTCACATAAATATAATTTTAGGACAAATATGTTTTTGGTTACTAAGAGAAATGATATAGCTCCTTATTTGCCCTGGGAAAACAAGGCATGGAGCCAAAGATATACATTTGAGAAGAGAAAGGCTTTCAGGGGCCCTATTAGGGAGTTCCCATCAAGATTCCAGAATTCCTAGGGGATGCTGAAGTGATAGGATGAAATTCCGCAGAACGTCTTCGTGTTTGGGGTGAGTGACTGCGCTAAGAGATAATTTAGAGGCATGAAAAATAGGGGTGGGTAGGAATATCAGAAGGTGAAAACATATCTCATGCCCTGTATAAACAGAAGGGAGGGGAGCTGAAGTTAATGGGGCAGAAGTGGTCGTGGCCAAAACAGTCCTGACTTTGCTGAAATCCCCATTCCCTCATGCAAATACAGACATCTACTCCCCAGCTCGCTCCGCTCTTCTGGACTCTTTTAACACTGACAAAATTTATATCCATACACTGGAATCAAAACAGGGTTCTGTGCATTTGTCGAAATGCCACTCAACATAATCCCTTTCTGTTTGTGCATATAGTCCATAAAGAAGTCAATACTGCTCTGTAATTTATTGAGACGTCAGCTCCGCAAACTTAGTGGGAGCCTGGAAAGACAGTCTACGGCCTCTCTCTCCTTTTTTAAAGATGCATTGACCTCATGCAGGGAGCGCTTCAAGGAGTTTTGTCTGGATGATCAATACATTTCTATATTTATAAGCCTAATCAGAGTCCATCTGCTTTTCTGCTCAAGTGTGGCTGAACGAGAGAGCCACATAATCAAAATTATCAACTTTATTGCATTGATTTTTTTGTTCTACTTATTACTCAGACCACAAAAATAATTAAATATTTTCATTTTAATAACTACGGCCTGACACAAAATCATTTCTCGGGGAAATATTTCCCTAATGTCAGGACTGCGGCGTCTTCCACTCCCAGTCCTGCCATTTCTCATTCTACTTATTAGACTTTCACAGGTTCAAGACTTGTTTTAAATGCTCCTGTCTCAAAACTTAACAGCTGTTCCTGGGGCCCCATAGAGAAAGCCAGTCAGCTGCCTGGAACGGACCTCGATGGCGCCGGCCCTGAGAGCCACAGCTCCATTGGAGAGACTCTGGTGGCACCTTCTAAGCCCTGCAGGGTCATCTATAAATACGTGTGCATTTCCCTGTGTCTCACCTGCTGTTTTTTTTTGCTAAGCCCAGCGCCTGCCGCCCTTACTCATGGAGCAGCAAGCACCCTTGCAACGTAGGGGCATTTTTTTTCTTTTTCTTTTTCTTTTTTTTTTTTTTGCTTTGAGAGGTGGGGACAGTGGAGCCAGTGACTGTTTAACTGGCTTCATCAAAATGCGGCAGGGAGTACAGAAAAGAGAAACGAGGATGGCCAGCTTGGAAGAAGGATAACGAAAGGAAATGCCATCTCACAAGGAAGAACATAGACCGGCCTTTACCTTGCTGATGTGTTAAGCCATGACATCTTTCTGGAGCACAGAGCTCATCACGTCACTTCACGTTGGCCTGTGCAAGTTTATCACGTGGTTTCAGGGAGGGGGATGGGGAGATTGTGGGGGAATGTAACCAGATCTATCCTACCTACAGCATCCCAGCCACTGCTGTCGTGGCTGGGCACTTTTTTTTTCCCCCAGGAAGGCAGTTTTTCCTTTTAGGGAGATGAATTAGATCTGAAGACACCTAAAGGCTTAGCATTTTCACTTTGTCTTTGAGTGGGCTCTCGGGCTAATTTAGGCCATATGGTGTCTTCCTGCGGTGCTAAATATGCCCTTCCTGACTTTTAGGCTTTTTCAGCCATGGGATTTCTGAATTACAACCCGTAGTTCTCCCTGGCCTTCCTGAATTCTTCAGAAGCACAGAGCAGTCAGCATTTTCTCGTGGCCAAATTACCAGACTCTAGAAAACCCAAAGAGTGGGTGTTGCAAATCAGTATGTGAATTTTAATTTTTAAATAGGCAAAAAGAGTCATAGGTGCTTTCTGATTTTACTTAAGCATCTTGATCATTCTAGTGGAAATGATAAAGCAGCTGTTTCCATCTCAAAATTTTCAAAGATTTTTCCTAAGTGTTTTTCTAGTCAATATTCTTTGTGTCTTCTGTCACATTGACATGTAAAATTTGTTCTTTTAATAACATATATAAAATTATATGTGAACTTATGAATGGTGACCAGCCCCATAAAGCAAGAAATTAACTGTCAACTTTCCAGATGCCAAAAAAATATCTTATTTGTTTTGTCTATGGAATGCATGTGGTTTTTGCAAAAATCTTCCCACAAATCAATCTTTGAGGCCCTGAGACAGTAAAACAAAATAGTGTCCAATAATGGCATACTATAGCACTGAGTTTCCAGTTAATGCAGCTAAAACTCTGGTTATGAAGACATACCTTTATCTAACCAGCTTAGACTTTGAAGCTTTATATGCAACGTTCAGTTTCAAAAATTAAGGAACTTATTACCTCGGAGAAGTAGTCTTTTTTATAGCAAGCACTCAAATGTGTCACTGTCTGAACACAGGTGGTGACAAAGTAGGGGCCTCTAAAGTAATGAGAAATCCAGGTGGTTATTAAACTCAAAATATATTCCCTACATCTCTACGGTACTTGACTAGCCGGTCAGAGGATAGATAACTCACTAACTCCTAAGATATTCAGATCATACTGAGATCGCTTTCATTGTTTAATCGAACATCAATCTAGGACCTACCTTGTAGTTTTTGGTTCTAGACACCAAATAAATTCCTTGGACCAAATTAATTCTTTTTCTCATGGAAAGAAAAAAAAACAACTTGCCACAACTTTGTATGTCCCTGAGGTTTCAGATTTAGAGGTTTGGAAAAATAGATGTGTGAACAGCGTATATGACAGTGCGAGTGGAGTTCCCATAAATTAATGAGTTCTCAAAGATCAAGCATCATATGGGAATGCAAAATGTCACTCTGTCGCACTGTGGAATATTATATGAGGCATAAATAAGTCTCTGTGCGTCATTTAATCATACTAATACATTTTTATCTTAGAAATCTCAAATATCTTAACTAGGCAAACTGTTTCCATATTTTGTCAATGTTAATGCTGTTATAATTTGATGTGTCAATTGCTGGAATGAATACACACACACACACACACACACACACATATGAATACATATAAAGAAACCAGGAACCAGAAACTGGTTATAAAACCTGTATGTAAATACATATGCACATATATATGAAAAAAATACACACACACACACACACACAGAAAAATATACATATACACATATATATGATATGAAAAAACAGTAATTCCAGTATTTTTGAGAGTAGTAGAGTTTTTCTAGAAAGAGCATATATAGGAAACATAATACCGAACACTGGAATCATGGAATAATACTTCTTTTTCAGCTGAAAATGCAGCATATATAATTTCTAATGTCCAAAATTGTTAAATAATCAACTTTTAATATATAACAGATGGCTAAATCTCTATGGAATTAGGACCCCTCTTGTATTAGAAGGTGTTCTTCTAAGCTGCTGTAGCCCTGAGAACAAAGACTAGAGCATCCCAAACACAATCTAAGTCTATTTCTCATTTATATTAGCAGGCTGGCCAGGGCGGGTTGGAAGAACCACTGTGCTTCATGAGATCATTCAGGACCTAGCTTCCTTCTATCTTGTTACTCTGTCATAACCTACATTACATGGCCCTCACCTGCACAATATAAACTACCTCACCAACACCGAGTTTCCACTCTAATCCCCAGGATGGAGAAAGAAAGAAGTAGAGCACAAGCAGTTTCATTTTAAGGGGCATGACCTAGCAAGTGGGCACATCAACGTCATTCGTGTACTCTTGTAATTAATCAGCTATAGCTAGATTTGCATCACAAGTCATGCCGTGTCCACATCTAGCTGTGAGATAGGCTAGGAAAAGAAATCTCTTCTCTCTGTGGCCATGTGTTCAGAGAAAGCTGGTGGTGTGAGTCGGGGAAAATAAGAGTTTCATTTTTTGAGTTTAAAAGGAGATCATCCTTACGGGGAAGAGCTCACAAACTCTTCCATTATTCCCTTGGAACGATTAGGTTAATTCTGATTTCTCTTACTATTGATATCATCCTAAAACCGGAATTTGTATCTTTGATTAAAGCACTAATTATGTGCAAACCCAAAGAGAGAATTGAAGATCATGACAAGAACTTTTTTTAACAAGGGGGAAAAAAATGCTGAAATGAAATTATTTCGACCAAACTTGTGTGCACACCTGTCATTTCACAATTGTTTCATTATGACAAAATTTCAGAAGTACTACTGCTATGTCAAAAAGAATGTAATTTTTTAGGCTTTTGATAAATGTTACCAAAACCTCCTCCGAAACTCTGTATAAATTTATACTCCAATCAAAAATGCACTAGGATGTGTTTGTTTCGATCTTTTTATAAAGAGTTTTATTGAGGTGTAATTTATATGCTATAAAAGTCACCCACTGGCATTTATATTTCAATGACTTTTAGTAGATTTATGCAGTTGCGTATCCATCAGCACAATAGTAGAACACTTCCATCATCCTACAAGATTCACGGCTGGCCATTGGCAGTCTGTCCTGGCTCCTATCCCCAATCCCAGGTAAACCTTGTTCCTGGTCTCTTAGAGACCTGCCCTTTCTAGAAATTTCATATGAATGGAATCATCCAATACACAAGTTTTTTTTGTGTCTGGTTTCTTTCACTATTTTAAATGTTTTTGAGACTTATCTATGTCCTAGCATGTCCATGCAGTCTGTTTATTATTATTGGTGAATAGCGTCCCACTGTATAATTATGATGCATTTTGTATAGCATTTCACCAGTTGATGGGTAATTGGACTGCTACCAACTATCTTTTTGCAATTATGAGTAATAAATACCGGTGAATATTTTTGTTGCTGTCTTTGTATGGGCATAGGTTTTGACTGTTTCTTCCAATCTTGCTAGAACCATATTAATACATCAGTTTTAAATGTGAGAATATGCACATTCATTTGTGATATGAGAATTTACTCATTCCCATATTTCTCCAAGTGGTGGATTTTTTTCCTACAAAGGGTATTTATTCAAAGTAACAGTTCACATTCCAAAGCCATTTCTATTCTATAATTTCTTTTTCCTAATTTGTTGTTGTTGCTATTGTTGTTCTGAAGAGGGAAACACTCTATAATTCCAACAGATAAAAGGTGGCATCATCTTTCTTAAGTTGTGGCACACACTAAATTATTCAACAACATGTTGAAAAATACTACATTCTGATTTACACATGTGATGCATTGTATATTTATATTTTAAATTCAGGTACCCATTCAACAAATGTTTATCCATCATCCACAATGTACCAGGTCCTGTGTTTGGGACTAAAGGAACAAAACAGAATAGAATCTGGCTTTGTCTACGTGGAACTTTACAAACTAAGAAGACAATCACAGTATACAGTTACTTATAAGAGGATACGTACTATCCTCAACAAAACTAGTTTTAGAAAACCTAGATCTACAGAAAAGGAAAGGAAAGAAAAGAAATGCCTACTTCAACATTCCGAGGTCTGAAAAGCATTGCCAAAAGAAGAACCAAGCTGAGACCCGAGAAAGAGAGGGTAGTTTAAGGAAAAAGAAGAAGAAAAACCAGGAATAAAATAAAGGTGACAGAGTAACACACTCAAAACTCTCAAGTCAAAAGAATACCATATCGGGGGAGGAGTCAAGATGGCGGAGAAGTAGCAGGCTGAGACTACTTCGGGTAGCGGGAGATCAGCTAAATAGCTTATCTAAAGATTGCAAACACCTACAAATCCAACGGGAGATTGAAGAGAAGAAGAACAGCAATTCCAGAAACAGAAAATCAACCACTTTCTGCAAGGTAGGACTGGCAGAGAAGTGAATCCAAAGCGACGGGAAGATCGACCGCGGGGGGAGGGGCCGGCTCCCGGCGAGCGGGGGAGCAACGGAGCAAAATCAGGACTTTTAAAAGTCTGTTCCGCTGAGGGACATCGCTCCAGAGGCTTAACTGGGGTGAAGCCCAGGCGGGGTAAGCGCGGCCTCAGGTCCCGCAGGGTCGCAGAAGGATCGGGGGTGTCTCAGTGTCGCAGAGCTTACCGGTATTAGAACGGGGAAGCCGGCTGCAGAGACAGAGCCGAGGAGTGACTCTCAGCTCAGGGTTGCCTTGAACCGGTCGCAGGCTCGGTCAGCTCGGAGCGCGGCCGGAGGCCAGGGTGGCGGGAGTCATTTGGCGCTGTTCTCTGAGGGCGCACTGAGGAGTGGGGCCCCGGGCTCTCGGCTCCTCCGGGCCGGAGACCGGGAGGCCGCCATCTTTATTCCCGTCCTCCGGACTCTACGGAAAGCGCTCAGGGAACAAAAGCTCCCGAAAGCGAACCCGAGCGGATGACTCAGCGCGGCCCCGGGTAAGGGCGGTGCAACTCCGCCTGGGGCAAAGACGCTTGAGAATCACTACAACAGGCCCCTCCCCCAGAAGATCAACAGGAAACCCAGCCAGGACCAAGTTCACCTACCAAGGAGAACGGCAGAATTCCAGAGGAGAAGAAAGCAAAGCACAGAACTCATGGCTTTCTCCCCATGATTTTTTAGCCTTGCAGTTAATTTAATTTTTTTTTTCTTTTTCAATTATTTTTTTCTTTTTCTCTTCTTCTGCTAAATTTTTTTTAACTTTTACCGTTTTCTTTTTTTTTAACGTTTTTTAAATAGTTTATCTAATATATATATATTTTTTCCTCTTTTTATATTTTTTCTTTATTGGCTTTCTTTTTTTTAATAGTTTTTTTTTTTCTTTCTTTCTGAACCCCTTTTTATCCCCTTTCTCCCCCCTCACAATTCAGGATCTCTTCTGATTTGGCTAAAGCATATTTTCCTGGGGTTGTTGCCACCCTTTTAGTATTTTACTTGCTCCTTCATAAACTCTTATCTGGACAAAATGACAAGGCGGAAAAATTCACAACAAAAAAAAAGAACAAGAGGCAATACCAAAGGCTAGGGACCTAATCAATACAGACATTGGTAATATGTCAGATATAGAGTTCAGAATGACGATTCTCAAGGTTCTAGCCGGGCTTGAAAAAGGCATGGAAGATATTAAAGCAACCCTCTCGGGAGATATAAAAGCCCTTTCTGGAGAAATAAAAGAACTAAAATCTAACCAAGTTGAAATCAAAAAAGCTATTAATGAGGTGCAATCAAAAATGGAGGCTCTCACTGCTAGGATAAATGAGGCAGAAGAAAGAATTAGCGATATAGAAGACCAAATGACAGAGAATAAAGAAGCTGAGCAAAAGAGGGACAAACAACTACTGGACCACGAGGGGAGAATTCGAGAGATAAGTGACACCATAAGACGAAACAACATTAGAATAATTGGGATTCCAGAAGAAGAGGAAACAGAGAGGGGAGCAGAAGGTATATTGGAGAGAATTATTGGAGAGAATTTCCCCAATATGGCAAAGGGAACAAGCATCAAAATCCAGGAGGTTCAGAGAACCCCCCTCAAAATCAATAAGAATAGGTCCACACCCCGTCACCTAATAGTAAAATTGACAAGTCTTAGTGACAAAGAAAAGATCCTGAAGGCAGCCCGGGAAAAGAAGTCTGTAACGTACAATGGTAAAAATATTAGATTGGCAGCAGACTTATCCACAGAGACCTGGCAGGCCAGAAAGAGCTGGCATGATATATTCAGAGTACTAAGTGAGAAAAACATGCAGCCAAGAATACTATATCCAGCTAGGCTATCATTGAAAATAGACGGAGAGATTAAAAGCTTCCAGGACAAACAAAAACTGAAAGAATTTGCAAATACCAAACCAGCTCTACAGGAAATATTGAAAGGGGTCCTCTAAGCAAAGAGAGAACCTCAAAGTAGTAGATCAGAAAGAAACAGAGACAATATACAATAACAGTCACCTTACAGGCAATACAATGGCACTAAATTCATATCTCTCAATACTTACCCTGAATGTTAATGGGCTAAATGCCCCAATCAAAAGACAGAGGGTATCAGAATGGATAAAAAAACAAAAACCATCTATATGTTGCCTACAAGAAACTCATCTTACACCCGAAGACACCTCCAGGTTTAAAGTGAGGGGGTGGAAAAGAATTTACCATGCTAATGGACATCAGAAGAAAGCAGGAGTGGCAATCCTTATATCAGATCAATTAGATTTTAAGCCAAAGATTATAATAAGAGATGAGGAAGGACACTATATCATACTCAAAGGAACTGTCCAACAAGAAGATCTAACAATTTTAAATATCTATGCCCCTAACGTGGGAGCAGCCAACTATATAAACCAATTAATAACAAAATCAAAGAAACACATCGACAAGCATACAATAATAGTAGGGGATTTTAACACTCCCCTCACTGAAATGGACAGATCATCCAAGCAAAAGATCAACAAGGAAATCAAGGCCTTAAATGACACACTGGACCAGATGGACATCACAGATATATTCAGAACATTTCATCCCAAAGCAACAGAATACACATTCTTCTCTAGTGCACATGGAACATTCTCCAGAATAGATCACATTCTTGGTCATAAATCAAGTCTCAACCGGTATCAAAAGATTGGGATCATTCCCTGCATATTTTCAGACCACAATGCTCTAAAGCTAGAACTCAATCACAAGAGGAAATTTGGAAAGAACCCAAATACATGGAGGCTAAACAGCATCCTTCTAAAGAATGAATGGGTCAACCAGGAAATCAAAGAAGAATTGAAAAAATTTTTGGAAACAAATGATAATGAAAACACAAGGGTTCAGAATCTGTGGGACACAACAAAGGCAGTCCTGAGAGGAAAATATATAGCGGTACAAGCCTTTCTCAAGAAACAAGAAAGGTCTCAGGTACACAACCTAACCCTACACCTAAAGGAGCTGGAGAAAGAACAAGAAAGAAACCCTAAACCCAGCAGGAGAAGAGAAATCATAAAGATCAGAGCAGAAATCAATGAAATAGAAACCAAAAAAACAATAGAAGAAATCAACGATACTAGGAGCTGGTTCTTTGAAAGAATTAATAAGATTGATAAACCCCTGGCCAGACTTATCAAAAAGAAAAGAGAGAGGACCCAAATAAATAAAATCATGAATGAAAGAGGAGAGATCACAACGAACACCAAAGAAATACAGACAATTATAAGAACATACTATGAGCAACTCTACGCCAACAAATTTGACAATCTGGAAGAAATGGATGCATTCCTAGAGACATATAAACTACCACAACTGAACCAGGAAGAAATAGAAAGCCTGAACAGACCCATAACCAGTAAGGAGATTGAAACAGTCATCAAAAATCTCCAAACAAACAAAAGCCCAGGGCCAGACGGCTTCCCGGGGGAATTCTACCAAACATTTAAAGAAGAACTAATTCCTATTCTCCTGAAACTGTTCCAAAAAATAGCAATAGAAGGAAAACTTCCAAACTCATTTTATGAGGCCAGCATCACCTTGATCCCAAAACCAGACAAGGATCCCAACAAAAAAGAGAACTACAGACCAATATCCTTGATGAACACAGATGCAAAAATTCTCGCCAAAATACTAGCCAATAGGATTCAACAGTACGTTAAAAGGATTATTCACCATGACCAAGTGGGATTTATTCCAGGGCTGCAAGGCTGGTTCAACATCCGCAAATCAATCAATGTGATACAACACATTAATAAAAGAAAGAACAAGAACCATATGATACTCTCCATAGATGCTGAAAAAGCATTTGACAAAGTACAGCATCCCTTCCTGATCAAAACTCTTCAAAGTGTAGGGATAGACGGCACATACCTCAATATTATCAAAGCCATCTATGAAAAACCCACCGCAAATATCATTCTCAATGGAGAAAAACTGAAAGCTTTTCCGCTAAGGTCAGGAACACGGCAGGGATGTCCGTTATCACCACTGCTATTCAACATAGTACTAGAAGTCCTAGCCTCAGCAATCAGACAACAAAAGGAAATTAAAGGCATCCAAATCGGCAAAGAAGAAGTCAAACTATCACTCTTCGCAGATGATATGATACTCTATGTGGAAAACCCAAAAGACTCCACTCCAAAACTGCTAGAACTTGTACAGGAATTCAGTAAAGTGTCAGGATATAAAATCAATGCACAGAAATCAGTTGCATTTCTCTACACCAACAACAAGACAGAAGAAAGAGAAATTAAGGAGTCCATCCCATTTACAATTGCACCCAAAACTATAAGATACCTAGGAATAAACCTAACCAAAGAGACTAAGAATCTATACACAGAAAATGATAAAGTACTCATGAAAGAAATTGAGGAAGACACAAAGAAATGGAAAAATGTTCCATGCTCCTGGATTGGAAGAATAAATATTGTGAAAATGTCTATGCTACCTAAAGCAATCTACACATTTAATGCAATTCCTATCAAAGTACCATCCATTTTTTTCAAAGAAATGGAACAAATAATCCTAAAATTTATATGGAACCAGAAAAGACCTCGAATAGCCAAAGGAATATTGAAAAAGAAAGCCAAAGTTGGTGGCATCACAATTCCGGACTTCAAGCTCTATTACAAAGCTGTCATCATCAAGACAGCATGGTACTGGCACAAAAACAGACACATAGATCAATGGAACAGAATAGAGAGCTCAGAAATGGACCCTCAACTCTATGGTCAACTCATCTTCGACAAAGCAGGAAAGAATGTCCAATGGAACAAAGACAGCCTCTTCAATAAATGGTATTGGGAAAATTGGACAGCCACATGCAGAAAAATGAAATTGGATCATTTCCTTACACCACACACGAAAATAGACTCAAAATGGATGAAGGATCTCAATGTGAGAAAGGAATCCATCAAAATCCTCGAGGAGAACACAGGCAGCAACCTCTTCGACCTCAGCCACAGCAACATCTTCCTAGGAACATCACCAAAGGCATGGGAAGCAAGGGCAAAAATGAACTTTTGGGATTTTATCAAGATCAAAAGCTTTTGCACAGCAAAGGAAACAGTGAACAAAACCAAAAGACAACTGACAGAATGGGAGAAGATATTTGCAAATGACATATCAGATAAAGGGCTAGTGTCCAAAATCTATAAAGAACTTAGCAAACTCAACACCCAAAGAACAAATAATCCAATCAAGAAATGGGCAGAGGACATGAACAGACATTTCTGCAAAGAAGACATCCAGATGGCCAACAGACACATGAAAAAGTGCTCCATATCACTCGGCATCAGGGAAATACAAATCAAAACCACCATGAGATATCACCTCACACCAGTCAGAATGGCTAAAATTAACATGTCAGGAAATGACAGATGCTGGCGAGGATGCGGAGAAAGGGGAACCCTCCTACACTGTTGGTGGGAATGCAAGCTGGTGCAACCACTCTGGAAAACAGCATGGAGGTTCCTCAAAATGTTGAAAATAGAACTACCCTATGACCCTGCAATTGCACTGCTGGGTATTTACCCTAAAGATACAAACATAGTGATCCGAAGGGGCACATGCACCCGAATGTTTATAGCAGCAATGTCTACAATAGCCAAACTATGGAAAGAACCTAGATGTCCATCTACAGACGAATGGATAAAGAAGATGTGGTATATATACACAATGGAATACTATGCAGCCATCAAAAGAAATGAAATCTTGCCATTTGCGACAACGTGGATGGAACTAGAGGGTATCATGCTTAGCGAAATAAGTCAATCGGAGAAAGACAACTATCATATGATCTCCCTGATATGAGGGAGAGGAGATGCAACATGGGGGGTCGAGGGGGTAGGAGAAGAGTAAATGAAACAAGATGGGATTGGGAGGGAGACAAACCATAAGTGACTCTTAATCTCACAAAACAAACTGAGGGTTGAAGGGGGGAGGGGTTTGGGAGAGGGGGTGGGGTTATGGATATTGGGGAGGTTATGTGCTATGGTGAGTGTTGTGAAGTGTGTAAACCTGGCGATTCGCAGACCTGTACCCCTGGGGATAAAAATATATGTTTATAAAGCTGTAAAAAAAAAAAAAAAAAGAAAGGATGAATCCCCAAGTTTTGTAGCAACATGGACTGGACTGGAAGAGATTATGCTGAGTGAAATAAGTCAAGCAGAGAGAGTCAATTATCATATGGTTTCACTTATTTGTGGAGCATAACAAATAGCATGGAGGACAAGGGGAGATGGAGAGGAGAAGGGAGTTGAGGGAAATTGGAAGGGGAGGTGAACCATGAGAGACTATGGACTCTGAAAAACGATCTGAGAATTTTGAAGGGGTGGGGGGTGGGAGGTTGGGGGCACCAGGTGGTGGGTATTGTAGAGGGCACGGATTGCATGGAGCACTGGGTGTGGTGCAAAAATAATGAATACTGTTATGCTAAAAAAAATAAAAAAATTAAAAAAAAAAGAATACCATATCTTTGGAGAAATATAGGTAATTTTTATGGGCAAAACAAAGCTTTTGGAAGGGCAAAATCAGAAGCAGCTGGAGAAACCAGCTAAGGCAAAATCAGGGAAGGATTCGGAAGCCACAACGAAACCCTGTAAGTCAAATCAACTTTTCCCCCAGTCACCAGTGTCCTCCATGATATTCTCTAGGCACATTATCAGGCTCAGCTAAAGCTAAAGGAAACCATTTCTGGGCCTTGAAACTGTGAGGGCTCTTATACAGGGTTTCACTGTTTCACGGTACCCTAAAAATTTCCTTTAGAATGTAATAAAGTTAAACATCCATAGCGAGTCTGTCTCCCCTACTACAATGTGAAATTTTAAAGCAGTGTTTTGCAGGCGCTCAGTTCACCCACAATTTTAGCAATATCCCACAGAGTCCCTTGATTATAATAAGCTCTTAATAACAAATTTGTGTTGAATCACAATAATCAATTTGCTCTGTATCATATAGATACTGAATAGGTCCTGATGATTTTTAGGTATATTTTTGCTTTGAGGAAGTTACTGTTTTGTGGAGAATGGCCTGAAGAAAGAGGGGAATACTTGGTACAGGGAGACAAGTTAATAGTATAGACTAATTATTTAGAGCCAGACAACATCCTAAGTACTTCATGTCTTTTATACCTCTTAATTATCACAACTCTGTAATGCAGATTCTATTACTCTTTTTACTTATATAAGAAACTATGGCTCAGAGTAGTAAAGAAATTGCCTAAAATCGCACAGTTTTCTAAG
This sequence comes from Lutra lutra, assembly GCF_902655055.1. Taxonomy (NCBI): domain Eukaryota; kingdom Metazoa; phylum Chordata; class Mammalia; order Carnivora; family Mustelidae; genus Lutra; species Lutra lutra. The sequence goes on from NC_062282.1 coordinate 146,079,025, forward strand.
TGGGAGAGCCAGGATCCAAACCCCAGAATTCTGATTCTACACATTATATTCTTAATATTATTATCTTATGTTCTGCTGCCTTTAATAGTTCAGGTAAGTAGTAAAAATTGACCTGAGTTAAGAGACCTATCCTGTGAAGTTGAAGGTCGTGAAAAGAAGAAAGTTCCAGAAGAGAAAAGCAGCAAAAATTCTGTACCGATAGAGAGCATGGTAGATTTAAGATTCAAGAGACAGAAGTGGCTACCTTGGGAGCCCACAAAGGGTAAAAAGAACCACAGCAAGATAGGCTGGAAATGTAAACAAAACAGAATGCATAGGCTCCTTCCTGTAAATCAGGGTCAGGAGCTGTCTTCACCTCAAAGACAATGGGAACCTAAGGAAGGATTTTCCTTCAGCATTCCAGGATAAGAACCCAAAGTGGAGTGGAACAAGAACAATGTGAATGAAAATTGGTGAAAGGAATTAGGGGAAATGGGGGGAAATGGCACAAGGAGAGATGTGCAGATCAATTAGCAAGTTGTTCAAACTGTTTCCAGTCTGGGCAAAGGATCACAATATCTTGGACAATAATGACAGTGGTGGAGGTGAGGAAAAGTGGGTAGATGTGAAAATATGAGGAAATACTTAAGATAAAAACAGCAAGAGTTCACTCTGAAGAGCAGGGAGAGATGAATTTGGGTAACAAATAATAATAATGCCTAACTCAGAAGACAGAATCATTTCTATTTTTTATGAAAGAAAGGGAAAAAGAAAGGTTTGGTACAGATTCAAGTAAGAATGTTGCTGTAGATAACTGAAGAAATTTTGTTGGATTTTTTTGTGGATTTTATTTACTCTGTGAAGCAGAGTAGGTCATCTGCTGAGACTGAAGGAAAGATAAGGTCCAGGGTAAATCAGAAGGGTCCAGAACAGGAGTAAAATGGTCACACAACTTGTTAACACACACATATAACCTACTTGGTGATGATGAAGGAAGAGAGTAACAGCTATATCCTAAAGTTCTCGAGAAGTCATTCCATATGCCATTGTTGGAGGAACACTTATATGTATATTTGGTACTGAGTTTCAATAATAAAGTCACAATCAAAATGCCAACAGGGTATTTATATTAGAATCAGAAAAATAAAACCTAAATCCATATGGAAAAATAAAGATGCAAAAATAAGAAGTACTTTACTGGATCTTAAAACATGTTATAAATCAATAGTAAATAAATTATGAATAGAGTAGAATAGAACAAAGAGTACTGAAGAGCTTGTATATATGCATATATATTAATACATATGGGCATGAATTTAATACATGTTTGAGAGCAATTTTGTCAGTAAGTGGTGAAAATTTATTTGTAGTAATTGTTTTTTTAATAGCTACATGATCAGTGGTCACTTTGGAAAATGAATATATTGAATACTATTTTATTCCTTATGCTGAAATAAATCCAGAATGAATAATAACTATAAATCTATAAAAAAAATTATATATGAACCAAAAATAGAAAAAAATTGAAATATATTGGAGATCACATGATTTTCTAACTATGATATAAAACCCAGAAAACATAAAAGCTTAATGAATTTGATCATGTAAAGCCAAAAACTACCTTAATGGCAAAATAAAACCATAAAGTTTGTCAAAACAAAAGTAGTAAAACTGAGAAAAAAATATTATTATACAGGGACACCTTGCTGGCTAAGTCATTAGAGCACACAACTCTTGATCTCAGGGTCCTGAGTACAAGACCGATTTGAGAGTAGACCTTACTTAAAAAAACAATACAAACTAAAAACAAAACCAAAATAAAACAAAAATTTATATACATGGTGTGTGTGTGTGTGTGTGTGTGTAAAATTATATATTTCAAGTAAAAACTAATTTCCTTAATATACAAAAAGCTCCATGAAAATAATGCATCCAAAAAATAAGCACTATACAAAAATGGATACAATTTTACTTAAAAAATACAAATAATCATTAAACATATGAAAAGATACATGATATTACTTGTGCAAATCAGAAGAGAAATGTCTTTAAAGAGACATTATGTTTTTACCTATTTGAACATTTTAGAAATTATACAGAAAAATGGAAACGTTATCTATTATTGATGAGAATATAATTAAGTATACAACTTCAAAGGAGAGGAATTTGGTAATGTCATAATTTTAATTTTAGGTATTCTACTCTTAGGTTTAATCTTAAAATGTATATTTTTATGTTTGAGTACATATATACACATAATACATAAAATATGTTCACTGTGCCATTTTACAACAGTTTTTTGTTGTTTTTAGTAAGACATTGGAAACAAGCTAATTGTCCATCATCAGATGACTCACTAACAATTTATGGCATATTTACAGAGTAGGCTACTAAAAACCTACTTTAAAAAATAAGACAGATACAGAAAAAAGCCCCAAGAAGCTTTTAAGCTAAATTATCATATATATTATATTCCCATTTGTGTCAAGATTTTCTACATACCTATCATCTATTGATCTATCTCCTTCCATCTATTGATCTATCTTTGTAAGTGAATGAGTAATTTCTGGACGAAAGCACAAAAAACTAATAGTGTTTGCTTCTAGGGGAAAAAATGAATACTTGAGAGATATAGGTGGAAAGCAGTTTCATGTCCTCAAAACCTTCATTCTTTTTAAGTATGTTTTTCCAGTTTACAAAGTGGATTTTAATCCCTGGAAGATTTTTCAAAATTGACAAAATCCCAAATCCAATATATGAAATTTTAAATTTTTGGCTGAAAAACTCTTGTACTTAGCATGATAGTTGGCTGCCAGTGAGGCACACTAAGTTAAAATACAGAGCATAGAGTTTTGGTTTTTTTTTTTAAGGTTTTATTTATTTGACAGAGAGATCACAAGTAGGCAGCGAGGCAGGCAGAGAGAGAGGGAGAAGCAGGCTCCCTGCCGAGCAGAGAGCCTGATGTGGGGCTTGATCCCAGGATCCTGAGATCATGACCTGAGCTGTAGGCAGAGGCTTAACCCTCTGAGCCACCCAGGCACCCCAAGAGCATAGAGTTTTGAATATTATTGTTTTGATCATGATACCTGTAGGACACAGATGGTGCAATTAAATCAGAATAATTTAAGGAGTATCTAATAAAGAGATATTTTATAAAAGTGTTGTCAGGGTGTGAATACTGGGACAGTGCAGTATTCTATAGCAAGTCCTAAGTTACCTCGCTTAGGTTAAAAGGGCTAGGGGAGAAGTGTTATCAGAAAATGGACATGAGGGCTGCCTGGAGAAAGTCCTTCAATATGATGTAAAATCTATTATCAAGTAGCATGGCAAAAATTCAACAATTCTTCAGAGAGAGGGCTGGGACAATAAGCCCCTCACTCTCCTCCTTCCTTTTGGTCTCCTGTTAGGGTTTGCTATCAACTAATAAAGGACAAAGAAGTCTATTGATACAGTTAGCCTCCTATAGCACCAAGAAGGACAGAAAAGGATCAAGAGTGAATCTAGGAGGGTAAATGGATGATAATCTACCCAACAGTAAAACTGGTTCTGACACCAAGCTCTATAAAAAGTTACCAAAATAGTGATCTTGAGTAAGTCAATTTACTGGATCTTGGATATTATTATATATTATGTTACCTGGGTCCAACTGAAAGATGGAAACCTCATCAGTAATATCAACAAAAGAATTTGATATAAAGAAGTGTTAACCAGCTAAAATGTGAGTAACTACTAAACTGAATAAATAGGGTAGAGAAATAGTTAAAGCAGGAAGCAGCTACTACCTCAAGGGTTAAGACACAGTGAGCAATAAAGGAATTTAAAAGTTTTAAGATACACCTGCAACAAACAAGTAAAGTTTATAAATAAAAAGACAGTATCACTGGGATGCCTGGGCGTCACAGTTGGTTAAGTGTTTGGCTCTTGATTTTGGCTCAGGTCATGATCTCAGGGTGGCAGGATAGAGCCCCAAATTGGGCTTTGCACTCAGCTTGGCATCTGCTTGTCCCTCTCCCTCTGCTCCTCCCACCACCCCACTCTCCCTCTTTCTTTATAAAGTAAATTAAAAAAAATTCTTTTTTGAAAAAGACCATATCACTTACTTAAACATCCCCCAAACTGGTATACTTATGTATAAATCTAACAAAATATTTATATGATCTATGTGAAGAAAACAAAAAATCTGATGAGAAGAAAACAAAAACAAACAAACAAACAAACCAAAAGCTAAGAGAAATAGTCCATGTTCATAGATAGGAAGCCACAATTTGTAAAGATGTCAGTCATCTATATTATCTATTATCTATCTACATTATCTATAAACTCTGTGCAACCAATCAAAATTCAATCAGGCTATTTTGTGGATACTGGAAAAATGATTTTATAGTTACACAGAAAAACCAAAGATTCAGAATAGCCAACACAATACTGAAGGAGAGAAAAGCACAAAGTTAGAGGACTGATAACTTCCCAACTTCAAGACTTACTATAAAGTTACAGTCAGCAAGACCATGTGGTATTGGCAAGAGAACAGACAAGGAAATCAATGGAAGAGAAGAGTCCAGAAATAGATCCATGTAAATATAGATAATAGATTTTTGACAAAGAAGAAAAAGCAAGTATAATAAAGCAAAGATTATCTTTTTTTTTTAAAGATTTTATTTATTTATTTGACAGAGAGAGATCACAAGTAGACAGAGAGGCAGGCAGAGAGAGGGGAAGGGAAGCAGGCTCCCTGCTGAGCAGAGAGCCCGATGCGGGACTCGATCCCAGGACCCTGAGATCATGACCTGAGCCGAAGGCAGAGGCTTAACCCACTGAGCCACCCAGGCGCCCAAAGATTATCTTTTTAAATTGTGATGAAAAGACTGGATAATCACATGTAAAACCATGGATGGTCAGACCTTGCATCTTTCACAAAAATGAACTTAAAATGGATTATAGACCTAAAAGTAAAACATAAAAATTAAAAACTCCTAGAAGATAATACAGAATACTTGAATACCCATGGGCATAATGAGGAGGTTTTACATACAATGTCAAAAACAGAACCCATAAAAGAAGTAATTGATAAGCTACATTTCGTTAAGTTAAAAAAAAAATTCTGCTAAAAGATAACATTGAGAGAATGAGCAGGCAAGCCACAGGTTAGGAGAAAATATGTGCAAAAGACACATTTGATAAAGGATTGTTATCCATTATCCATCTGTTTTGTTTCTTAAATTCAACATATGAGTGAAATCATATGGTATTTGCCTCAGACTTATTTCACTTAGCATCATACTCTCTACCTCCATCCAAGACATTGCAAGTGGCAAGATTTCATTCATTTTGATGACTGAGTAATATTCCAACACACACACACACACACACGCACACACACATATACACACACACCCCACCATCTTTTTTATCCATTCATCAGTAAATGGACATTTGGTCTCTTTCCATAATTTAGCTATCACTGATAATGCTGTTATAAACAGTGGGGTACATGTGCCCCTTTGAATCAGTATCTTTATATCCTTTGGGTAAATACCTAATAATACCATTGCTGAATCCCAGGGTGTTTCATTTTTTAACTTTCTGAGGAACCTCCATACTATTTTTCAGAGTGGCTGCACCAGTTTGCATCCCCATGAAAAGTGCAAAAAGGGTTCTCTTTTCTCCCCATTCTTGCCAAGACCTGTTGTTCTCTCTGTTGTTAATTTTAGCTATTCTGACACAGCTATCTCATTGTGCTTTTAATTTGTATTTCCCTGATGATGAGTGACGTTGAACATCTTTTCATGGGTCTGTTAGCCATCTGGATGTCTTCTTTGTAAAAATGCCTATTCATGTCTTTTTCCCATTTTAAACTGGATTATTTCTTTTTTGGATGTTGAGTTTGTGGGAAAGGGGATGGGTTAAATGAATGATGGATATTAAAAAGGGTACTTGTGATGTGTGTCATACAAAAGGGACAAATCACTGAATTCTACACCTGAAACTAATATCATACTGTACATTAACCAAAAATAAAATCTTGAAGGAAAAAAAAGGATTGTTATCCAAAATAAAAAAGAAACCTAAGACACAAGAATAAGGAAACAACCTAATTAAGAGCTGAAGAGCTTAAAAGACATCACACCAAGCACACACACACACACACACACACACACACAAACACTCACACACACTCTCTAATGGCAAATAAGCATATGAAAAGTCTGGACCTCCATTAGTGAAATGGAAATTGAAACAATGAGAAGATACCACTATCTACTGATGAGAATGGCCACAGTGTGAAACACTGACCACCTGAAATGTGAGGGTGATATTGAGCAATAAGAATTCTCTGTGTTTGCTGGTGGGAATGCAAAATGCTATGGTCACTTTAGAAGGCCATTTGGTGGTTTCTTACAAAGCCAAACACAGGACCTTGTCACATGATCCAGTAATCAAGCTCCATGGTACTTGCCAAAGGGGTTTAAAACTTACAGTCCCAGGAAAAACTGCATGTAGGTGTGTGTATGTGAGATGCATAAATATCCTATATACATATACACACGTATGCCAGTTGTTTCCCACAATGGCCACAATTTGGAAACAACCAGGAGGTCCTTCAGCAGGTGAATGGACAAAGAAGCTGTTGTAATCCAGACAATGGAATATTTTTCACTATTAGAAGAGAAAAGAAGAGAAGAAAAAGGCAAAGAAAGCAAAGAAAAGCAAAACAAAGAAAAAAGAAAAGAAAGCTATCAAGCTATGAAAAGATAAAAGAACCTTGAATGCATATTACTATTAAGAAAAAAGGCCTATCTGAACTGGCTACGTGTTTTTCATGATTCCAACTATATGACAATCTGGAAAATGTACAACTCTACAGACTGTCCAAAAATCAGTGGCTGCTAGCGGGGTGGGAGGGAATGAACAGGCAGAGCACAGGGGAATTTTAGGGCACTGAAAATATTCTGGATGATATCAGAATGTTGGATACAAGTCACTAGACATGTGTCCAAACCCACAGAATGTACACCAAGTGTGAATGTAAACTGAGGACTTTGAACAATTAGTATATGCCTGTGTAGGCTCATGAATTGTGACAAATGTCTGACCCTGGTGAGGAGGCATTCATAATGAAGGACACTGTGCATGTGTGGGGGCAGATGTTCTATGGGAAATCTATACCTTCCTTTCAATTTGGTTGTGAACCTAAAAACCTTAAAAAAAAAAACAGAAAAAAAAAAACAAAAACAAAACAGAAAAAAAAAACACACACACATACACACAGAGAGAGAGAGAGAGAAAGAGAGAGAGAGAGAGAGAACAAGATTTAGGCACCAGAAGACTAACTTGCTCAAAGGCCTCCAGAAACAAATGCAAAAAATTGAAGAGACTTATACCCAATTCATTACAGAAGGAGATCCATTAATGTGTCTGATAGGTATCGGACATGTATACTAGAGAAAACCAGATAGATTTGAAATGCTAAATAAATCATCTGAGAAATAACAGGAATGAATGAATGAATGAACCAACCAACCAACCAACCAACCAACCAACCTATGAAAAAACATAAAATTCTAAGAGCCCAACATTGAGAATCAGACCTCTTTGGAGAGAGTATGGCTGCTCTAGGAACAAGTAGTTGGTCTGAAGCAAATAAATTTTCCAGAGGCCATGGGCCAGAGCAGGTCCATGAGGGCAGAGGAAGTAAGCCACACACTGAAGCAGAAAGGGAATCCCAGCTTGTGGTATCCCTCTTACGACCTAAATTGACAGAGCCTGACATTTAGCCAGATGGCAAAGAAGGAAGTACAGAGCACCTGGGTAGTTCAGTCGGTTAAGCATCTGCCTTTAGCTCAGGTCATGATACCAGAATTCTGGGATCAAGTCCCACATTGGGCTCTCTGCTCAGCAGGGAGTCTGCTTCTCCCTCTGCCTCTGCCTGCTGCTACCCCTGCTTGTTTTTTCTCTCTGTCAAATAAATAAAATAAAATTAAAAAAAAAAAAGAAATGTACACAGGAGTCCAGCAAAACATCAAGATCATGAGAAAGTAGGTAGATTTGAACTTGACAGGCAATAAACTACTAACTGACAGATATAGAATAAGCCTCACAAAAAAACATTATAATGACTACCCTTTAGTTACTTAGAGTCAGGAATTATAGAGTATCAGCAATAGTAAATATGTGGATATGACTATCTTAATTACTTTGCACAACACTGATTCTTTAAAATAAGAACTGTATTGTGAGGCTTGGGGTTGATAAATCCCCCCTAAGGGAAAACATGAGGGGGAAATGCTTTATATTGTCACAACTTTCTTAACATTTTCAATGAAATGCAACAATATTTACTCTAAGTAGAATTACAAGATGCTCAGATGTATTATAAACCCTAGATCAGCATTATATGCACAGTAACAAAGAAAGAAGTAAAACAAAATTAAAATGGAATAGTAGAAATCATTCAAGCAGAATAAAAGACGGCAGGAAAGAAGTAACTAAAGAGCAAAACCAGAATGAACAAGTATGAAGTAATTTCAAAAGAGGAGACCCCAACCAAAGTATATCAGTAACTATGTAAGGTGATACAGAAAAATGTACTCAAATTAAAAGGCAGAAGGGCGCCTGGGTGGCTCAGTGGGTTAAAGCCTCTGCCTTTGGCTCAGGTCATGATTCCAGGGTCCTGGGATGGAGCACCATATTGGGCTCCTTGCTCAGCATAGAGTCTGCTTCTCCCTCTCTCTCTCTCTCTGACTCTCCTCCCCACTTGTTCTTTGTCCCTCCCTTCCTTCCTCCCTCTCAAAAAAAAAAAAAAAAAAAGGAAAAAAATATTAAAAGTCAGAGATCATCTGAATGGACATAAAAATAAGAATTATGCTTTTTCTAGAAGAAAGTCACTTTAAAGACACAAGTAAGTTGAAGGTAAAATGATTGGAAAAGACATACTCCTCACTGACTCAACATAAGAAATCTCATGTGAAGAGATTTTCCATTAGAGAAAATGTAGGTTTCAAGCCAATAAATATTATCAGAGATAAACAGGGAGTTTTCAGAATGACATAAAGGTAAATTATTAATAAGATTGTAACCACTAATGTATACATACACTATAAAATAATAGAGTTTCAGGGTACATAAAACAAAATTTGTTAATACTAAAGAGATAGACAAATGTACCATCACAGTGGAAATTTCAGTTACTGACACAATATAAGAATATAGACTATTTGAATCACAATATCAATCACTGTGATCTAAAGGATGTTTCTCAAATGCCCACATTCAACTACAGATTAGATTTTCAAGTGCACTGAAACAATTATCATGTCAGACCACATGTGATAACTCAAAAAGAAATGTCAATAAATTTCAAAGGGTGGAAATGTTATAATGTTCTCAGACAAAAATAAAGTAAAATTAGAAATCACATGTAGTCCATTATTTAAAATTTTTCCATTACTTAGAATTTCAATAGCAGGCTTCTTGAAATACTCATGAGTCAAAATAAAATCTGATGGTAAATTAGAAAATATTCCAAAAGGAATGATAATAAAAATATGGAGGATGCAGCTACAACAGGGCTTAAAAGAAAAATTTTGGTCTTAAATGCTTAAGTTTCTCCTAAGAAAGCAAAGGGAGCAAATTAATCTCAAAGAAAATACAAAGAAAACATTGATAAAAGCAGAAATCAATAAAATAAAAATTCACACAAGAAGAATATTAACAAAGCTAAAAATCAGTTTTTTGGGACGATGAATAAAATTAATAGACTGTAGTATATGTGTCCTATATCTGAGCCTGGGTGGCTCAGTGGGCTAAGCCTCTGCCTTCAGTTCAGGTCATGATCTCAGGGTCCTGGGATTGAGCCCTACATCAGGATCTCTGCTCAATGGGGAGCCTGTTCCCCTCCCCCCAACACCTGCCTCTCTGCCTACTTGTGATCTTTGTCTGCCAAATAAATAAATAAATAAATAAATAAAATCTTCCAAAAAATTAATAGACTTGTAGCAAAATTGAACTGATAAAAGCAAGTGAAAATGCAAATTGCCAATATCAGGTATTAAAGGGTACATATTAGATCATCATTAATTAAAAGAGTAATAAGAGTAACATGAATAATTTATGCTAATGAATAGGATAGCCTATAGAAAATACAAAAATTGTCCTTGAAAAACACAATTAATACAAACTGATACCAGAGGGAATACAAAACCGAAATACCCAACTAAATGAAATTGAATTTTCATGAGAAAACTCTTGAACTAAATGACCACACAATTTCACACTACTTTCTCAGACAAGATGAGGTAATAGTCGTTAGCTGATTTCATATGATTAGTATAAACCTAACATCCAAGCCTGACAAGGACGTTATCCCTCATGAACACTGACTCAGAAACTCCTAATAAATATTAGCAATTTGAGTCTAATGATATATAAAGGAGGCAACACAACACTAACAAGTGAATTGTATCCCAGGAATGTACAGATAGCCCAACATTCAACAATCAATCCATGTAATTCACTATGTTAACAGTATAAAAGGGAATGACATCATCTGATCATCTCAAAAGATGCTGAAAAAAACCATCTGATAAAATTCAATACTCATGCTACAGTTCTGCTTTAAGATCTTTTCCTAAGAAGTTACTATGAGAAATCTTCATGTAAAAGTTTTAGCTCTGTTCAGAATAGAAACCCAAAGAGCTAAAAGAAAACATGAAAGAGGACAGTGATTTTTCCAAAATCATCACTATTTTACTACTGAGCTCACCTAGTCATTTTTTTAAAATTTGGTTTATTGTATTTTTCACATTTAAGATTTTCCACAGCTTCTGCTTCTGTCTAAAATTTTAAGAGTGTTGGCCCTTCTTGGAGCAAGACTTTGATGGTTCCCTCAAAGGTTTTGTCTTATAATTCCAACATTTGAGTTATTTTGGGTTTGGCATCTTTGGGTTGTCCTTTTCCCCTGTGAGTGTTGGCATTTTTGTGGCCTAGGAACTTTGAATCAGATCCTGGACATTTTAAAGTGCTATTTGACCCTGCTTTCCTCATGTCCCCTCCAGGGTCCACTCTGATGTCCTGTTGAGGGTCAGACACTTGAACATGCACTTTGGGGGTGAGCCCAGGAATTCCTACATGATCAAATTTGGGGGTTCACTTTCTTGACTTGTCCCTTCGCTGTAATTTTCCTGATAATCTCTAGCTCTCAAAGTGCCCCTTTCTAGTCATCTGTCTGGAAACCTAGGACTTTAGTTTCTTTGCTCTGATGTGAATGTCCAGTAACTACAGCTGCTACTGAGGCCAACTGAGGGAAGGACAGATGAAGTTATCACCCCAGAACCACCACCCTTCAATTGGCAGTTCATTTGGGCAGTGGAGTCTCATCCCTAAGAGTTTTGTTTGTTTGTTTGTTTGTTTAAGATTTTATTTATTTGTCAGAGAGAGAAAAAGACAGTGCTAGCAGTGGGGAAGGCAGGCAGAGGGAGAAGCAGACTCCCTGCTGAGCAACAAACTCCATGCAGGACTTGATCCCAGGACCCTGGGATCATGACCTGAACCAAAGGCAGATGCTTAACCGACTGAGCCACCCTTAGAGTTGTGGGTGTGTTCCTGGCTGCCACAGTAATTGCTACCATAACGGAATTGCAGCTTTAAAACTGAGGATGCTCTTGGGCTGGGTCAGGAGAAATAAAAAATACTGAAAATGTCCTATTTGCTCTCTGCAGAAGGCTCTCTTTTCTTAATGCCCAGGCCAGAACGAAAGGGCTCCTTTTAGAGCTCTTTTGGTCTGCTCCCAGGGCACAATTCCAGAATTCATGCTCCTTTTGTATCCAGGATGGGAGATACAGCAAGAAAACAAAAACAAAACCAAACAAAATAGAAACAGGAAACTCACCACCAGAATCAATCCCACTTCAAGGTCTGGTTTCCTCTCCTATTTTGCCTGCTTTTGTTTAGTTTTCAAAGTCTTCAGGAAGCCGTCACACACATTCTATATTGGAGAGAGACATCACCTACATAGAATCCAATATGCTTACTCCATGGTAAGTGGAACCACACATCTTTTAACCATATTCCTAAACAAAATCAATACCTTTCAAAATTTCAGATGCTCCAAAAAAAATGTATCAAAATTTTAAATTTTCAGAGGTGGTCTTGCTTTCCATTACAACTAATTTTCAAAATTAATATATTTTGTGTATTTATATACTTTTTCAATAAGATGATGCCTTTTGAGTATTAAATAAAGCACCCAGTTATGGTTAAATTACCTATTTTGTTTTGGATAAGAAAGCTCCACATTAGACTCTGATCAGGACTGACTTACTTTGCTGATAGTTTAGTTACTAAGGGAGATACCTGAAAGAGTTCTCCTTTCCTTTTATAGTAGTTGTTTTGGAAGCAGGGTAAATTCCATCCAACGCCATTGGAAATAAATTAGAATAAAAAAGGCAGGCATGGACTCTGAGACAGATATAAGAAATGTGAGAATGTTAAGATTTTTGACTCCCTCTGGTCCTTATCCTGACTTGCACCAGTAGAAAGTTTGAATGGAGAGTCCTGGAGTGAATGTCGTCAGGGCAGCTAAGTGGATGGGTTTGAGTTTGGGCATCTGTGCAGGTTTTTGTCTGTCCACCAAATTCTGCAGAGAGTTTCCTGAATGACAAGTGTGGGTGATGGCAGTGGTTGGAGAAGTAGAAATCAGACTGAGCCCCTGTAGCAAAAGAAGAAAAGTAGAAGAAAGAGGGAGAGCCTGACAAAAAGGCCCGGGGCTTAGCCAGTGGAAAATTCTCCATGAAGTTCACTCACCAGTTACTGGTCTAGAAATATATGTTTTTTTCTTCGAAGTTTTAAGGGCAGGGTACTAAAAGAGAAGACACCAGTATACAGAAGAATAGAACAAGGGGAAGATTCATTTGCTTTTCAGTACACTGGTTCAAAAGATACTAACCTATTCTAAAGCTCACTTTATACTAACTACTAGATTTCTTACCTCCTTACTTCAGCTCAGGCATGGCTTATTCCAGTGAAAGCAAAAGCACTACAAAACTAAGGGTGGTTTTGACTTGCATAGAATACTAATATATTTTACTTGCAAAGCCATTGTTTAAAATGACACCTGAAACCACTGGATCAGTTTATGGGCTAATTTTAGGGAATGTGATGAAGAAATGTTTTTCTTTCTAAAAAGCCTCCATTCCAAAGAGTAAACACATACTCTGGTTTTTGTTTTGTTTGGGTTTTTTAGAGGGCTTTCTTCCCACAGAATGAATGAAATTTTGTTCCTTTGCTAAGCCTTATGATATTGAGCCTGCCTCTCAAAATACCCAGGATGTCCGGTTCCAATTCTACCACCCTCCCTAAACTGCCGTCATCATTTGATGGACATGATGTATGGTCTCCTTTCTTCCACTACATTGTCAATCATTTATTGCTTGATATTTGTACCTCATCTTCTCATCTATTACTTCACTGAAATATCTGTGAAATTCTCTAATGGGCTGGACTGTGTACCCTAAACTTCTTATATGGAGATCCTAATCCCCAGTACTTAAGAATGTGAGTGTAGGGGCACCTGGGTGGCTCAGTGGGTTAAGACTCTGCCTTCAGCTCAGGTCATGATCTCAGGGTCCTGGGATCCAGCCCCACAAAGGGCTCTCTGCTCAGCGGGGATCCTGCTTCCCCCTCTCTCTCTGCCTGCCTCTCTGCCTCCTTGTGATCTCTCTCTCTCTCTGTCAAATAAATAAATAAAATCTTTAAAAAAAAAAGAATGTGAGTGTATTTGAGGGTAAGCCCTTGTAGGAAGTAATTAAGGTTAAAAAAAATCATAATGGTGAGCTGTAATCCAATATGACCATTGTCCTTAAAAGGAGAGGACATTAGGACACAGACAGGGAGGGAAGATCTTGGGGAGACAGTAGAAGAAGGCAGCTATCTGCAAACCAAGAAAATAGGTTTCCTTAGAAGTAACCCTGCAAACAAGATGAATTAGGACTCTTAGTCTCCAAAAATGTGAGGAAATAAATTTCTTCTCCAAGCTATCCCATGGGAAGTACTTTGTTTTGGCAATCCTTACAAACTCCAACTAAGTGTGATAATTTTTACATGAGCTTCTTCGATGTCTATGCTGTCCATCATAACATCTACAAGTTCTTCCCAGTATTTATCTTATCATTTATTCCATGGATGCAGTTATATTGGCTAGTAATTTCAGAATAATGTTAAGTAAAAGTGATATTCATGTTTACCTTAGTATTTACTCTGCCTTACTAGGACCCATCTAATATTTCAGCATGCAACATTGATCATATTCCTGGCCTTAGATTTCATACAGACTTTCTTTTAACACTTTAGAAATGTATCTACTTACTGCTGGGTCAATAAGATTTTTTGTTTTTCTTCTTTTTTTCCAATTTAAGAACAAAATTATTTTATCAAATTTAGTTAGGCTTTAGGGCATGGCATGTGATTACTATCCTTAAACATAAAAATTTTATTAGATCAATAGCGGTTTTTTTTTTTTAAGATTTTATTTATTTATTTGACAGAGAGAGATCATAAGTAGGCAGAGAGGCAGGCAGAGAGAGAGAGAAGGAAGCAGGCTCCTTGCCAAGCAGAGAGCCCGATGTGGGGCTCGATCCCAGGACCCTGAGATCATGACCTGAGCCGAAAGCAGAGGCTTAACCCACTGAGCCACCCAGGTGCCCCGGTTTTTGTTTTTGTTTTTTAAAGATTTTATTTATTTGACAGACAGAGATCACAAGTAAGCAGAGAGGCAGAGGAAGGGAAGCAGGCTCCCGGCTGAGCAAAGAGCCCAATGTGGGGCTTGATCCCAGGACCCTGAGATCATGACCCAAGGTGAAGGCAGATGCTTTAACCAACTGAGCCACCCAGGCACCTCTAGATCAAAAGAGTTTCTAATATTAAGTTGTTCTTACATCTTGGACTGAAACACACTTAGCATTCAAGGACTAGCTTTGGATTCCCTGAATGAACTATAACAAGAACAATTGAACGGTAATTGAAAGAAAAACATACAACCCTAAAACAACACCAGAGCAGACGGCATTCAGAGGAGGTAACTTCACAAGCTAGTGCTTTTATAGAAGATATTCTCTGACAGATTTCTCAACGTCATTGTTAACAGTTATCCTATTTTGACTTCATATCCCTTTCCAGGGCTAGTTTGAGTAACACTTTGATTATGAGTATTCCTTGCAGAGAGAAGATAAATCTTCTCATTCATAATCCATTTCCTTTTTCTCTCTATGACTGTCCTTTTTAAACATTTTTGCTTACATTTGAGTTTCAGATTTTTAAGAAAGATTTACTTACATTAGAAAGACAGAGATCATGGAGGACAAGGGGAGATGGAGAGGAGAAGGGAGTTGAGGGAAATTGGAAGGGGAGGTGAACCATGAGGGACTGTGGACTCTGAAAAACAATCTGAGGGTTTTGAAGGGGCGGGGGGGTGGGAGGTTGGGGGAAGCAGGTGGTGGGTATTAGAGAGGGCACGGATTGCATGGAACACTGGGTGTGGTGCAAAAACAATGAATACTGTTACGCTGAAAAGAAATTTTAAAAATAAATAAATTAATTAAATTAATTAAATAAATAAATAAATTAATTAAGTAAATAGAAAAGAAAGAGAGAGATCATGTGTGAATGGAGTGGGGGAGGTACAGAGGGTGATATGGAGGGAGACAGGAAGATGCCCTGCTGAGCCAGGAGCCTCACATGAGGCTCCATTCCAGGACCCTGCAATTATGACCTGAGCCAAAATTAAGAGTCGTACGTACGCTTAACCAACTGAGCCACCCAGGAGCCCCTCAATTTTTTTTCCTTATTGGATCAGCCATTAATTTCTCTCTCTCACACACAGATGCACACACACACCTCAAATAACCAGCTTTTAAATTTAGTCATAAATGATAAAATTTTTTCTGTTTTCCAATTTATTAATGATTTTGCATTAAGAGTAAGTTTAAGATTCCCTGTGGCTTAGTATAGGATAAAATTTTGAAAATGTTTCATGGATACTTAAAAAGAAGTTGTATCTTCTATTTTCAAAGTAGCACTTTTGATATCTATCTTTTAGATGCATATTGTATATCTCTTATCTCCCATATCCTTATTTTTGTCTTCTTGATGCCTTCTAAATTAACAGAAGTCCCCAAATTCAATTTGTTAAATCCTACAATATTATAAAATTTATAGATACATATTTAATTATATTTAGTATGTCTTCAAATAATTAAGATATTTATTCATGAGTGTAATACTCTGTAGTCATGGGGATTTTGTACAAATTCAAGCTCTAGTACTTAAAACTTATTATTAATCCAAGCAAGTTACTTAATTCTTTGAACCTCAATTTTCTAATTTATAAAATGGCACAAAACTATGCAAAGAATCAAAGACTATAAAACTTTGTTCCAAATAAATGGCAGCTATTATCACTACTGGGTCCATGGGATTTACTAGGACTCATAGTGGCAGACTAGAATTTTCATTTTTTTTTTTTTTTTTGTTAATAGGTGACTTCACTTCTTACTGTTTTTGTTTTGTGACTTACTGCTGCTGTAGTTTTAATAAAATCTATGACATGTATTTTCAGGTCAGTTATTTTCAGTGTAATTTGATTCTGTATCATTTAAACCATTTTTCCTTACTTTTACCATGTGTGATACTAACATGACCTGCTTTTCTTAATCTTCACATTTATCTGGCATGTATTTATCACAAAATAAGGACTTGTTATTTTTTCCAGGTTTGTTCATTTGAGAGAGTGTCCACACAAGAGAGAGAGAGAAAGAGAAAGAAAGCATGAGCAGTAGCGAGAAGCAGAGGGAAAAGGACAAGCAGACTCCCCTCTGAGCAGGGAGCTGGACACTGGGCTCCATCCAGTACCCTGAGATCACATCCTGAGCTGAAGGCAGATACTGAACCACCCAGGTGGCCCGAAATGAGGATTTTTTACATTACAATTGTTCATACCGAATTTGGGGGAGTTATTGGAGAACCAGGCCCATTCAGATGTATTGCCCTTTTGTTATATTGAGTATTTTCCTTGCTTTACACTAAAATATATATTTATCACTGGGCAATAGCAAAGGTAAGCCCAGAAAGAAGCTCTTCCAGAATACAAAAAACAACAAATTATCTTAAGAAATATAGAGGGTAGCTATCCCTTTTGGGTCCACAGAACAAAATGACTTCATTCATTTCTGACAAAAAGGAAAATTAAAAGATGACAAATACTGGAGCAACTGGGTGCCTTAGTCAGTTGAGTATCCCACCCTTGGTTTCATCTCAGGTCATGATCTCACGGTCCTGAGCCCACATTGGGCTCCTCGTTCAGCCCAAACCCTGTCCATGGGATCTGCTTTAGAGTCTCTCTCTCCCTTTGCTCCCCCTCTCCCCACAATTTGTATACATACACACACTCTCTCTCTCAAACAAATCTGAACAGAAAAAATGGATGACAAATATGCTATCCCGTGACATTGACTTTCCTCACTATTTTCTAGCATGGCTTTACCCCTACTGAAACCTACCAACCAACCAACAAAAGTAATTAGAATCAATTTAACATTTGCCTATGAAAACATATAAGCACAATAATGCAGCCAGTCATTTCCACACAGCTGCAATCACAGTGACATGTTTGCCTCAAGGAGCGTTTTTTTGTTTTTTTTTTTGTTTTTTTTTTTTTGTTTTTTTAATTTTTTGGCATAGTTATCTGTCATCATAGACATTATTTGTATGAAGGCTTGACTTTACTACTTATATGAGGTTTGGTGACAATGAAGACACTGAAACCCAAGGCTACACCAAAGTTAATTCAATTTAAAAAAAAAAGTTTGGGGCAACTGGATGGCACCATGTATTAAGTGTCTAACTTTGATTTCAACTCAGGTAGAGTCTCATGTCATGAGATCAAGCCCCCATCAGACTTCTCACTCAGCACAGAGTCTGTTCAACTTTCTCTCTGCCTCTCCCCTGTACATATTCTCTCTCAAAAATAAATAAAAGAAAGGGAAAAAAGGCTTTTCTTGACAATTTTAAGATTGTGCTACATAGTTCTTGAGCTTATTTACCATACCAAAATTGAATTGAAATTACCCGAATGCATGTTGTTTCCTTATTCTTTAGTTTTGGTGGGTTTGGAATAGAGTGGGCAATTGCTGATAATAATAGAAGCAGACTTACCCAGATGGGAAGATACACTAAATTCATATAGTCCAAAACTTCACCGTCTCACTCCTCTTATGAGAATGCCATGTGTTTGCCTGGAGGCCTAAAGATAATGGGCATGTTTTTAAGAATATCTTTTCTTAGGCACTCCCCTGATCTATTCTATACTGAGAATTTTTCATTGATTCTTGAAAGGCTCTGACCCGTGTATTTTCAAATTTTCAAAGGCTCCCCACCAAAAAATTTGGAGATTTGAGTATCTGATCTTTTACTTATGTGATTCTAATAAGCCACTGACTCTAGGCTATTTAATAGTTTTGTAACCTTTTTTGGATTACAACTATTAAATATACTCCGACTGTTTTATTGATGTAAAGATAATATGAGCTGATTGAATTGTTTTCCAAGACATTTATTTTAAGATGCGAAGGTCAATGTCCAGTTGCTGTTAGATAAAATTTCTCTCTATAATTAAAATCGGCATATGCTCCCACATAAATCAAAAGAGGTTTTCTTTTAGTAAAATTAGAGTTGGTTTTGAGGGACAGATTTTTTTTCCAATGATGGTAATGAGCAATAAGCAAATAAATATTTGAAAGAGACACTCATATGAATTCAAATACTATTGAACAAACAGGGCTATGAATTAGATCTCATTAGTATTGTAAATATCTGGCCAATTTTTAAAAAATTTAAAAATAGACACTAAGGAATAAATGAAAGTTCAACCTTCGGTGCTTTTCAACATAATACATAGTACTCTCTCACTTGAGATATAAGTTAGTGAAGTGGAACTTAAACTATCTACTAATCTTAAAGTTACACCATATACTCATCAACTATCAGATGAGTTATTCTTTTCCTTTGCTCTTCCTTGGTCTGCCTAAATGCTGTATCAAGGAGAGTGATTAACATTATTTTGTGAAATGACTTCATACCTGCCATCTGTGTTAGTTCAAAATGAGAGAGAAGCTTTGAAGCCTGTTACCCATTTAATCTTAACTTTTAAAACCTATTTTTACAGATGCTTGAAGAGATAGCACATGCACCGCCTTTAACTGTAGATGTCTAAGCTGGAGAGCCAGAAGTGCGCAACTGTCCTTCATGAGTTTCTAGAGAGATTTTTGTCCAAACAGGTGAAGCTCAGCTAGACATCCTGCCTGGTCTCTTTATGAATGGGGCTAAATGTGGAATAACTACCATTGGAAGGGCTTGTCTTAATCCTCCTGCATATGCTCAGTTTTACTATCAACACACTCCATTTGAGTCTCACGCTCTCCCGACGGAGTTAGCTGGGTGACTTACACACTCTGTTTACACAGTAATTTAACACTAAAATAGTTCTTCATTAAAAGAAAGTATGTGGGGGCGCCTGGGTGGCTCAGTGGGTTAAAGCCTCTGCCTTCGACTCAGGTCATGATCCCAGGGTCCTGGGATCAAGGCCCACATCAGGCTCTCTGCTGAGCGGGGATCCTGCTTCCCCCTCTCTCTCTGCCTTCCTCTCTGCCTACTTGTGATTTCTGTCTGTCAAATAAATAAATAAAATCTTAAAAAAAAAAAGAAAGTATATGTGTTTCAATCTTTCATTAATAAACTTTCTGAATAAAGCTTCATATGTAATTACACAATTTAAACTGCTATTTTCAGAACTGTTCCAATTTGTAAGCGAAGTACTGAGACCATGTGACACTGTAAATGATTTAGGCAATGGAAGAGGTGTACATTTACGGATTTTAGAACAGTGTTCATGAAAGTGGGACCCTAGGGTTCTTAACAAGTTAATGTGCACAGAAGTGTTTCATCCACTATATGCTATTCCACTATCACGGTGTTTTTAAGATGTTAATTAAGCACTGCCCATGTTTTATCAAATATGTTTTCTGCATCATTTTGTCTAGAAAAAAATAAAAAGCAGCAAACCAACCAAGGACTTAGAAATAAGAAATAAATCTATTTAGCATGCCCTGATTTTTGTTTTGTTTTTAAAGAAAATGGTGCCTCAGTTTTAGGTTCCACTGAAGCAGCTCTTACTCAAGTGAAGTGATCTCAACCTTGCTAAATCTTACAGTCCTCCTTTTACTTGAATTTTGAGTACCAGCAACATAATGGATGAATTCTTAGAAGATTTCCTTTGGCATTTATGATGCAATACTCCCCTGATTTCACTTCTACATCCCTCTGTATCACTCCTTCAGTATCGACATTGTAAGCATTTGGTTTGTACAATAAACATTAATATGCTTCAACTTTCTGCCCTAAAGCCTCTCCTCATACCATTCTTTCTTCCTCAACCCTCTCGGTCATATGCATGACTTAAGTTTACTGATAGGTGAAACTTTCACCAATGTATATCTAAGTCCACATATCTTCCTTGAGGTCCGGAATTTTCTGTCTAATTTGCATCTGACATCTGTTCTTTGATGTCTCAGAGGAGATTCAAAGTCTACATGTCCCAAAGTGAACTTACAGTCTTCATTCACAACACTGATTCTCTGCCAGTGTTCACTATCTCAGGGAAAGGCAATGCCATCAATCCAGTCATTCAACCAGAAACCAGCGAGTTGACCTTGCCTCTACCTCCAATCTGTTAGCAAGCACTGTCAATTTCACTAAATATATATACCTCTTATCTATCTATATTAAATCTGAAATATTGGTAAGATACTTTCCTTATAGGAATTAAACAACATTGTTGACCTGATTCTCTCAAGAACAATTAAGTCATCATAAAAAGATTCAAGAGAACTTAATTGCCAGGCTACTAGATGGGCTATGTAATACTGGGATTCCTACTAACTTTGACACTCATAAAGAGTTTGCCGATTTTTGCCTCCATTTTTCAAGACACTTTAAAAAAATGTTTAAAAAAACTCATCTTTGACTCATTTCAGGATTGGCCAGGTGGTGACTAGTTAAACAACTGGAGGGACTCAGTGGCTCAGACTGATGAAGTTTACTCTCAATTTCTGCTACATATCTATTTAGGTGAATGAGGATTCTGTTGTACACATTTCATACCTTAGAGCCAAGCAGAAACCAGCCATGATTGGGTATGATGCCAGAAAGAAAGAAAACGCTGGATCAACAATCAGAAGAAAACCCTGTAGTAGCCAGCAGACAATGAGTCCCAGAAGTAACACATATCATTCTTCCTCACAGCTCATAGGCCAGGACTGTTCTCATGTCCATCTCCCAATAGGAGGGCCAGGAAGGATGTGTCGAGTAAGTGATGAGCTGGAAATATTTGTTGAATGTACTCAGGACTTCCACATTACTCAGAAAGAACTGTTACTTTAAAATATGATTTAAATTGGGGCGCCTGGGTGGCTCAGTGGGTTAAGCCGCTGCCTTCGGCTCAGGTCATGATCCCGGGGTCCTGGGATCGAGTCCCGCGTCGGGCTTGCTGCTCAGCAGGAAGCCTGCTTCCCTTCCTCTCTCTCTGCCTGCCTCTCTGCCTACTTGTGATCTCTCTCTGTCAAATAAATAAATAAAATCTTTAAAAAAAAAATAAAAAAAAAATAAAATAAAATATGATTTAAATAAATAAAATCTTAAAAAAAGAGTCAGACGCAAAACATGATTTAAGAGCAAGAGCTGAAACTTTAAATTCTTTGGATATACCCATTATGGGTTAATTCTACTGATCCCCAAATCATTTGAATACCTGGTATATGATATAGGGAAGACAATAGTTTTCTGCATTTTCAATTAAATTATAATTTTAATGGTACTTCTATTTTCTTAGTACTTCAAATAGTAACCTGAATCAATCAATTACTATCTCATCGACAATTCAGACATACATACGATTATATGATATCTCAATCACCATGGTCCACTTGTTGGGGAGACTTAAAGAAAAGCAGAGCTTATTCAAAAAATAGATTTATCTTGTCTGGGCTCTGATCAACTCTTTAGAACAGAGAAAAAGTCCTACTCCTTTGGGACTAAAGACTCGGAATTCTCAAGTTCTATCTGTTCTGCCTTCATCCACTATTTTTTTTTTTTTTTTAGCTTCATTTGCCCTTTTCAGTGAGTGGCTCAAAACACAAGAACTGTATTTCCTCAAAAAAACCATTATTTTCTTAATAATTCAACAAGTCTGCATGAAGAAATGATGTACATCATTTCAAAAGCACTTTCGATGTAGTCAAATTCCCCATCTCCTTCTGAGGATAACAAGGAACAACTAAGTCAAGTATATAGTGCTTCTGGCAAACTCCTAGTGACACCATGGCTGCATTCATCTGTAACTTGGTTTCCAAACTGCATCAGAAAAAATTTCCCTTCCATTCAACATCAAGGACCCTTCTCTCCAGCCATGTGAAATTTCCTGACAAGGATATTTTTAATGCTGTCTTTAAGTGGAACATTGAGTCACTGCACTTCCATTATCAGAATACATGATGCCTGATTGGCCAAGGTTACAGGAATTTTAGTTAAATTCTTCACCAGGGAAAAAGAAGCACTCAAATCCTTTTCCCATAGCTCTAGTTAAATCATATAATACAACTTGGCAAGTGCAGATGACATCCCATTATAGTATGTCTGGGTTGCAAGCCCCATAACAAACAGTCATGAACCCCTCATGTCAATCTGTAAAAGTCCCCTATACATATAATTCTTTTTAATGGAAGGAAACAATTGTAATTAATGTGAAGAATCAGGGATGTCCAACTTTGTGAACAACTGCGTCATATTTAACTTTACAAAAAGCACGTGCCCACATTCCAAGGCCTGTTAAGTGTGACTGAAGTGATCAGAAGCTTTTATAAAACAAAACTGGATGTATTGCTTTTTGAGTTGCATATCCTCAAGAGCTATTATAGACATATCTACTAAGTTTGACTGATAATCCTAACAGAACAGGTAAGATTTTTCTCCAGGGAATATTGCAAAATAAATTATTATGGGAAATAAAATGGTAGCCAGAGCAATGACTTAATAGCTGAGACTTATGTATGCAGTCTATTACCAATGATTCATCACTAACTGATGTGCACAGACTTTACATGTAATGTTTGGGTTCTTGCTCTCTCCTGTCTTTCATGGATTTAAATAAAAACAGCTTGGAAGTTAGTTGTAGAAGGGATTTGGCTCAAAATGGCAGAGAAAAACATCAAGAAAGTCTTCTCTATTGTGTGCTACTCCATACTTATAAATCGATTGTTTTCTATTTGTCTTTCATAGAAAGATATAATCATTACTTTGTTTTGTAGATTATCAAGATGGTTCTTACATGAAAGATTTCACCTCTTATTCTGATAAAAAAGCAAAAAGCAAAATGGGGAAAATCCTATATTTGAAATCCCTAGTCTCTAAGTTGTGTTTATAAAGTACCACAACTCCATGAAAACTCTGATTACTGACTCAGATTCTGGAGTAGTCTTATTATAATTCACTGTTATTATCTGTCTAATCAGAGGATAAAGGCACAGTGATTTGTGCCTTTTGGCAGAATTCTTCTCCAACCCACTATTTTTGTTTGCATTTGCAATGATTTAGTGCACGGCCCTGGTTTCTGATTTCTTACAGACTGACAATCTCAAGCTGAACTCATCTTTTCTGGGCCTCTGTCAGCACTGTGTAAACCTACTGTGCCTTATAAATAGTACTCAGGAGGCTTCCATGAGAAACTCCGCTGTGGAGCCCATTCTACCCATATTCCCAAATCCTGAAAGCTCTCACAGCTGCCGACACCATAGATAGCCACTGAATGAGCTTCATGGGTGCTATGTGTGATATAAAAACACATTATTCTTATTTGTTATGAAAATATTATCAGCTCTACCATTGAAAAATATTTACAAAATCAAATTGTAGATCGGGATGGCACTTTGAAAGGTCATCAAATCCTCCAAGAATGTTGTATACTTGATGGAATTTGTTACTTGTTTCTTTACATTTGGGGCATGGCTTAGAATGGGACCATTACTGTTAAAGTTTTCTCTAAAGTAACTCCAACTCTATCATTGATTAACAATGATACAGATGGTAGAACTCAAAACATTGATCTAATGTGGGACTCTGTACATGGATATTGCAGTGGAAATTAGAGACTAAAAGGATAAGAGATTGAAAGGAGACATGTATCTATCAGCCAAGAAACATTATTTGGGCCTTCCATTCCGCCCACCACCCTATATGGTTAAATGGTGATTTCAATCATGCCAACAAAAACCATTATCTAATAGTAAACAACTGTTTTCCATTTGCACTATAACAAATCTTTTAGCAAAAGCAGGTTTATTACCTGAGTTATCTCAATAATTGTCTGAACATTGTCATCTGTCCGTGGAACACAAGCCAAAACAGGGAAATAACCCTAAAGTGTTAGGCATGAGGGACATCACCCTTCCTGTAAGCACTGATGCTTGGTACCTGCTGCCAAAAAAGGAATAGGAGAACTGAAGATTTTTGTGAAGAGTGTCCACCTTATTCTTTGCAAATGACTAAGGATAATTGTGCCCCAAGTCAGGAATACTGTTTTACTAGGAATCAAATTCAATTGCAATAAATTATTTTTAAAAGTAAATTATAAATTCTGGTTTTTATAATATGTTATTACATTGGGCAGGAAAGAGGGGGAAGGTTATAGCATAGCTATTTCAGTGAAATTTTTCGATTGCTACATCATTACCTATATAGAGTCTTAAGCTATAATTCTGTAATTGACTATATTTTTAAACACATTTTTTATTCAACTAACATTTAATGAGCATCTACTATGTGCCAGTAAGTCTAAGTGCTGAGGATGAAGAAGTAAGAAAAACAGAAAAACAATTCCTTCTTTCATGGAGTGCACATTCTTGAGTGAAGGGGAAGGTGGAACATACAAATGGAAAAGTAATCCATAATTTGTCACATATTTGATCTTGATTATGAAAATTACTGATTAACAATTGCAGAATTAAGACAGTTTCATGGACTACTTGGTGTGAAACAAGAAAATCTTGATGCTGAAAACTTTTAGCTGGTCTTTGAGTTTGTTAATGTTGATTGAGTTATGTTTCCACTGTCCTTGGAAAATGCTATGAGCTATTGAATTATACTTATTAACTCATATACAACATTATCATTCAAAATTCACCACGATGCCAAGTTAAGAGAGTTTTTTTTTTCCCATAATTTGAAGATGGTGAGATGTGGTATATTAAATTGAAACAAGATAACAATAAAGATAGGTCAAAATGAATTAAGATAGTTGTACAATTGAGTTTTACAGTTAAAAGGAGTCTTGAGAATAATCCAGTTCAAATTACCCTTTTTTAAATTCAAAACCAAATACAGAAGCAAACAACCCAAAGACAAAACCTAAGATCCATAACTCATCAGCCCATGTGGACATTAAGAAGGTATTAAAAGTTAAGGGTCATAAAATGAATTACAAACCCTAACAAAATGAGATTTATCCCAAGTATGCAAGACAGATACAACATGAAAAAATTAATTAACGGAATCCATCATATCAACAGGCTAAAGAAATTATCAAATGAACATGTACATAGATACAGAAAAGCCTAAGACAAAACCCAATATCTGTTAGGGTCCATGATCAAAGGAACGAGACTGACACAAAGTGAAAGTCAAGCAAAGCTTTATTTCGTGCCAAGCATCGAAAATCAAACTGACCAGTGGGGCTGTCTCTTACAAAGAGGCGATGAGGACCAGGACACTGACCCCTACGATTCCCCTTACCCAACAATTCCCCTTCCCCTACGAGTCCCCTTCGTGGCAAGGCCGCTCCCCAGCAACGCTCATGATGCTCATGATGCTCCCAACGACCCCAACGCTCCCAATGACCCCGTTGGTATCACTACTCCTCCCCTGCCTCACAGACTAACCTTTCTAGAGGTGGTTGAGCCCGGCCCACACACAGGTGGCCAATGAGATTGCAACAAACAGGGAAAACTGCACAGTCATGATCAGTCAGCAATAGGGGTGGCCAATTGAATTCCAATTCACCACAGCAAACATATATGCACACCCCACTGATTGGATGTCTCCATCCGGGCTGGCCTGCCCCCATATCCAGGGCCTGCAAGCAAGTTTCTCCTGGAAGGGCAGGGTCAACCCAAACCCACAACGAAATGGCTCCCTCTGGCCAACCAGGCCCTTACAATATCCACTCATGATAAAAATTCTCAGCAAATTAATAGAGGAGAAATATCCCAGCTTGACAATAAACATCTACAAAAAAATGTATAGCTAAGATTGAGAATACTCAAAGAGCTAGAGAAACTCAAAGCTTTCTAAGATCAGGTATAAGGCAAGGATATCTCATCGCATAAGTCCTTTCCAACACTGTCCTGGAAGTACCAGCTAACACAGTAAAAAAAGAGAATACAAGGTATACAGGCTGGAAGAAAATACAAATAAAACTGTGTTTGCTCACAAATGACATGATCAACTATGTAGAAAAATTTAAAAAGGGGCACCTGAGTGGCTCAGTGGGTTAAAGCTTCTGCCTTCGGCTCAGGTCATGATCTCAGGGTCCTGGGATCCAGCCCCGCATTGGGCTCTCTGCTCAGCAGGGAGCCTGCTTCCTTCTCTCTCTCTCTCTGCCTGCCTCTCTGCCTACTTGTGATCTCTGTCTGTCAAATAAATAAAATCTTAAAAAAAAAAGAAAAGAAAATTAAAAAAAAATTTTTTTTTTTCCAAGAGCTAGTAAGTGATTGTAGGAAAGTTGTCAGATACAAGGTAATAATATACAAGACAATCACTTCCCCATATACCAGTAATGAGCAAGTTGAATTTCTGATTAAAAACACAGTATGATGTACAACAGCACTTAAAAAATGAAATACTTAGGTATAAAACCAACAAAATATAATCTATATGAGGAAAATATAATCTGTATGAGGAAAACTACAAAAATCTGATGAACAAAATCAAAGAATTAAATAAATGGAGAGAGATTCCATGTTCATATATAGGAAGACTTTTGGCCAGTTCTTGCCAACAATCTGAAGAGATCCAAAGAGATTCAAGATAATCAAAATCCCACAAGGTTATTTATGAATATTGGTAAAACGATTCTAAACTTTATACAAGGAGAAAAAAGTTCCTTAATAGCCAAAATAATATTGAAGGAGAAGAACAAAGCTGAAGGCCTTACACCACCCAACTTTAAGATTTACTATAAAGTTATAGTAATCAAGACAGTGTGGCATTCACAAAAGATAGATAAATAAAGAAACAAAACAGTCCAGAAATAGAGCCACATAAATATAGACAACTAATCTTTGACAAAGGAGCAGAGATAATACAATAGAGCAAGGATAGTCTCTTCAACAAATGGTGTGGAAACAACTGTACATCCAATTGCAAAAGAAAAAAAAAAAAGAAAATCTATATAAAGACCTTGCCCCTTCAGAAAAATTAACTGAATATGGATCCCAGACATAAATGTCAAACACAAAACCATAAACCTCCCATCAGATCACACAGGGGAAAACCTAAATGGATACAGTGATAACTTTTAAACACAGCACCAAAGGCATGATCCATGCAATAAATAATTGAGAAGTTGAATTTCATTAAAATGAACATTTGCTCTGCAAAGGACAATACCAGGAGAATGAGAAGATAAGTCACAGACTGGGAAAAAAGTATGTGCAAATGACACATCTCATAAGGAATTCTTATCTAAAGTATACAAAAACAAAAACAAAACAAAACACCTCTTAAAACTCAACAATAAGAAAATAAACTACTTGAAAAGAATAAATGAAACAAGATGGGATCAGGAGGGAGACAAACCATAAGAGACTCTTAATCTCACAAAACAAACTGAGGGTTGCGGCGTGGTGGTGGGGGAGCAGGGGAAGGGGGTAGGGAGAGGGTGGTTGGGTTATGAACTTTGGGGAAGGTATGTGCTATAGTGAGTGCTGTGAAGTGTATAAACCTGGTGATTCATAGACCTGTACCCCTGGGGCTAATAATACATTATATATTTATTAAAAAATTTAAAAAAAGATATATGCAAAAAAATAAAAATAAATAAAAAAATAATTCCAGTGTAGTTAAAAAAAAAGAAAAGAAAAAGAAAATAAACTACTTGATTAAAAATGGGCCAAATACCCTAGCAGACACTTCACCAAAAAAGATATAAAGATGGCAAGTAGGCATAGGAAAAGATATTCCACATTGTATGTTATCAGAGAAATACAAGATAAAACAGTGACGAGATACCACTACACACCTATTAGAATGGCCACCATCTGGAAAAATGATAACAGCAAATGCGAGGAAGGTGCACAGGAACAGGAACTTACTGGTGGGAATGCAAAATGGAAGGCACTCTTAGGAAGACAGTTTGATGGTTTCTTGCAAAACTAAACACACTCCTTAAGAATATAAAGGGACCCTAACACCCAAATCTAACAATTAACTCATCTTACTATACCTCAATGCTGAATTTGTGAAGTTTGACTGTGAAAAATCCATCAAAAAGAATAATGGTTACAATTTACTAGGTGTCTACTATGCACTAGTCAATATATAGGACTTTGCTGCAGTCATATAATTCACCAGGATACGTTGTCTTGGTCCACCACTTGTGGACTATCCTGATCCAGATCCAGACCCCAAACCAACACCTGTATTCTCTCTAGTTCTAGGTCTAAACTCAGGTGACTCAAGTCTACCCTATCCGTTCTCCTGTCATGACTTTCTGCCTCAAATTCAGAAATTAGAAATAAGAAAAAATTAAAAACAGTACATAAAGACAAAAAAGTTGGTCATGCAGATTAAGAAGTTACATGCCAAAAGGAAAAAAAAGGCGGAGGGGAGTAGACATAGGATCCCATGAGGAAAAAATGTATATATGTGTGAGTGGAGAAACATTGTGTGATTAAGCAGAAAAGGAGGACAGGGGGCACCTGGGTGGCTCAGGAGTTAAGCGGCTGCCTTCAGCTCAGGTCATGATCCCAGGGTCCTGAGATCGAGCCCCATATCAGACTCCCTGCTCAGCAGGAAGGCGGCTTCTCTCTCTCCCACTCCTCCTGCTTATGCTCTCTCTCTTGCTGTATCTCTCTCTGTCAAATAATAAAAAAATTCTCTAAAAAGAAAAGAAGAAAGAGAGAAAGAAAGAAAGAAGGAAAGGAAGGAAGGAAAGGAGGACAGAAAGGAAAATGAAGTGAGAAAACTAATCAACTCTTAAATATGTGTTTCCTGAAAGCAAAGAAAGCCAAAGAAAAGCTCAAGTTTACTGATGGGAAAAGGGAAAGGAAATGTGGGGAAAATCAAACAGCGAGCTAAAAGATGTTATATCCTAAAAGATATATGTAAAATTAAAAACAAAAAGGGAATGGGGCATGTAGGTGGCTCAGTTGATTAAGCGACTGACTCCTGACAGGCTCATGCCATGATCTCCAGGGCTTGAGAACCTTGGGCTCTGTGCTCAGTGGAAAGTCTGCTTGAGATTCTTCTCTTCCTCTCTGCCCCTCCTCTCATGCTCTCATGCTCTCTTTTTCTCTCTCAAATAAACAAATCTTTAACAAAGAAAACCCAAAAAACAAACAAAAATAACCCACTTTATTAAAAAAAAAAAAACAAAGGGAGGAAGACAAAAGAACGAGGAGAAAAAAGCAACAAAGAAAAAGAGAGAAATTCGAATAGATATAAAATGAAATGTAGTGAGTATTGTTGGTATTACTTTAGACGTGATTTTAAAAATGTTAATATTGATGGAACATATGCATGGAATTTTTTCAATAAGATAAGTTAAATATTAACTGTAGACCTATTAAAAGTAAGAAGTATAAAAATGGGGTTGCTAATTATATACCAGAGCTAGGATGCTTTTGATGAGCAAAACATCTGCTGAAGGAATTATATCTTGACAATAGTAATTGTTAACAAAATTCAACAACTGATTATTACTGAATGCTTTTCTAAAATTAGCCCATTATGAGTTTTCCATATTCACTTTCTACTCATATTATTGAATATAGAATTATAAAAATATGAATCTTTCCATTGATCTGTTTTACATGCTTTTATATTCTATGCAATTGTTTTTTCTGTTTTCACTACCCTAGGTGATTAGGGTTTTTTGAATTGAAGCTAGAAAAATGGTTTAAAAACAAATTATTTATTATTGCAGCAAAAAGAGTTTACAAAGGCAGGCAGATGATAAGTGTGTGAAATCTATCTACTCCGGAAACGTGTAGATGAACTATGAGAATTTCTACTTTGACAGTAGGATGCACAAGAGGTCACATTTTTTTTTTAGATTTTTTTTTTTACATTATTTATTTTAGAAAGACAGAGTGAGAGAGAGAGAGCACAAGCAGGTGGGAGGGTCAGAGAGAGAGGGAGAATTAGACTCCCCACTGAGCAGGGAGCCAGACTGGATCCTGGGACCCCATGGATCCTGGGACCCCAGGGATCATGACCTGAGCTGAAGGCAGATGCTTAACCACCTGGGCCACCCAGGTATCCCCACAAGAGGTCACTCTTGATGGGAAGCTCAGTGGTTGCTCAGAGAACGAAGGGGCTGAGGTGGCAAAGACTATCCCAGTATGTACTGGTAGCACCAACCTTCTGGAGCATATGCTATGGTTTAATTTCAGATCTATAATGTTTTTCTGTTTTCATCCACCATTATTGAATATTTATGGAAAGATGGAGAGGTGAAATTACCTTCAAGT
Source organism: Lutra lutra (assembly GCF_902655055.1). NCBI lineage: Eukaryota > Metazoa > Chordata > Mammalia > Carnivora > Mustelidae > Lutra > Lutra lutra. Next base: position 146,109,849 of record NC_062282.1, read on the forward strand.
GAGGATAGCTGAAACTATTATTGTATCTCAGTTAAAATTCTGAAAATGAAACCAAAAAACAGGAACACAAAAGATACATGCCTCCAAGTGGTCTCTGAGTCCAAAATTCATGAACCACCTCCATGGTTTAGTCAATTTCCACGACCTGTAAATTTTCAAGGAATATTAGTGTTTGCCATGGAGACATGTTCTCTCCACATTAAGCATTGTGCTAATGTGCTCCACATTAAGCATTGTGCTACGAAACTACTCCAAGTATTTTATTACTATCATTTCACCAAAAGAGAAAATCAACCAGGTCAGTACCTTCCCTAAGTCCACCAAAAGAGCAAGTTTCATAGCTAGCAATAAAACTAGATAATAATAACTATGACTATGTGCCTTTCAGTTTCCTGAATCAGACTGTTGAGCACTAGAGTCCGTCATTCTAAGGATATCCTGATACGCAACCAGAACAAGTTGTCACTACCTTATACCTACAGTGCACACTGTAGGTATGCAATGACCCAGACCTTTGAATGTACCTGCAAAGACCCAGACCTCATCACCAAAATGAGTAGGTCTAAAAGACAAAAATGAAATGAAACAAAAATCCCCTTTATTAGCTGGGCCATGAACTCCAATCAACCTTTCCATAAACACTGTGAGTGAACCTGGTTAGGTAATTCATTTGGCTCATGCACACTGGGTCCAGTCAGGCTCAGTCTGACCTAGATGGGACTCCTGGGACCACGTACATAGTGACTCCTCCTCTTAGAGACATCTGGATTTCTCTCTTACCATCTATTCATTTAAATGCCTCTGTCTTCAAGTCAGAGCTACTAAAGCAATAAAAGAACAGAAAAGAATATCCATCTGAAACCGTAAGGTGTTACAATAGAAAAAATAAATACAAGGGAGGAATACATGTTGTTGTAAGAGTGGAGAGAAGACCCACATGAAACGCAGAGTTATTTTACAAGGAATCTCTAAGCACAAAACTTTCAACACGGACCCACATTGCGCTCCACTTTATTTATGTGGCATAGGGCCTTCCTCAAAGCATTTCTAAACGTATCTCCTATTTTTGGCAGTAACTGAAAATTGAGCAACTGCTCAGTATGTGAGGAGTTTTGTCTTATTGGAAAAAATCAGAAAAGTGGTAGAAATAAAACTGTAGCAAATAGTCAGAGAAAGTAAATTTGGGTTAGAGAAGCAGGAACACATATGAATACATTAACGAAGGATTCTTCAGTTAGATTATCAGTGAAGAAATGGAATTACAGAGCTAGAAGAAAAAAAAGGACTTTCCTCATTACAGAAAAGCAGTGGTTGAGCACTTTTACTCAAGATATTTAGTAACTTAGGGGCACCTGGGTGGCTCAGTCTGTTAAGCATTTGTCTTTGGCTCAGGTCATGATCTTGGGGTCCAGGGATCAAGCCCCACATCGGGCTCTCTGCTCAGCGGGATGTCTGCTTGTGTCTCTTCCCCCTGCCCCTCCCCCACTAGTGTGCAAGGATGTGCACATACACGCTCTCTCTCAAATAAATAAAATCTTTTTTTTTAAAGGGAGAGAGCTAGTAAGTTACACCGAGATTAATAAAATAATAACAAAAGTAATAACTACTTATATAGAGAGGCACTGTGTTCAGCATTTGCATTCATTTAATTTTCCCAGTAATTCTCTATAGTTGGTATACCTCCCACTTTACTGAGGTAGAAACTAAGACTCAGAGAAGTTAAATAATTTGTTTTCAACTGCCTGTTGAAAGTAGCAGAACCAAGACCAGAACAGATTAGATATGTAGTGACAGAGCCTTAGCAAATGAATAAAAAATTTATCTGTGGGCGCCTGTGTGGCTCAGTGGGTTAAAGCCTCTGCCTTCAGCTCAGGTTGTGATTCCAGGGTCTTGGGATGGAGCCCCATGTCAGCCTCTCTGCTCAGCAGGGAGCCTCATTCCTCTCTCTCTCTCTCTCTCTGCCTGTCTCTCTGCCTACTTGTGATCTCTGTCAAATAAATAAAATCTTTAAAAAAAAAATTATCTGTAAGACCCATGAAATAATCACCAGAAGAAAGGCATTGGATGGGCTGAAGCAGACTGGAATGTTTCATTCAATATTCGATAGCACATGCTAAATAACTACTCTGTCTCAGGCTCTGAGACATACTGAGAAATACTCCCTTTAGGCACTAATACTGATCTAGAAATAGGCTGAGTAAGACACATGCCTATTTCACAGGAGCACTGTAATCCAGTCTTTCACCATGAGCTAAAAATTATTTTAAATGCTAATTGATTTGGAAGAAAGAGCCACATCAGAAAGGTTAAAAAAAAAAATCAAAAGTGATATAATAAAGCTCAAGAAAGAATTAGAAATGTTTTATTTTATTTTGTTTATAAAATTTTTAAGGATTTTATTTATTTATTTGACATAGACACAGCGAGAGAGGGAACACAAGCAGAAGGAGGGGGGAAAAGGAGAAACAGCTGAGCAGGGAGCCTGACGCGGGGCTGGATCCCAGGACCCTGGGATCATGACCCGAGCCAAAGGCAAATGCTCAACCGACTGAGCCACCCAGGCACCCCAAGAATTAGAACTGTTTTAGAATTGGGAACTCAGCTAGAAAAAATGGAGAGCATCTAACCATAACAGATAATGACTTAAAAGAACAGCAGGTAAACAGAAATAGTCAGAAATCAGGAGGAATACAAAGGGATATAAAAATAGTATGAGAAAAAACAGAAGATTTACGAAACAGACAAAGATGACCCAACACACATAGATTAGGCATTCCCTAAAATAGAAGTCTGAATTAGAGAACAAAAAATACTTAAAGTTATAATACAAGAAAACACTCTTAAGACTTTTTAAAAAGACGCAAGTAAAAAGTAAAGGAATACAATACAAATACAGAAAACCAGACCCTGAATTGTCAATAGTGTGACATACTCTAGTCAAACTTCTGGAATTAAAAGAAATGGTCCTCTAGACACCCAACAAAAACATGACAACACCAGAAAAGGATATTAGATTGTCATCAGACTTTTCTGTAAAAGACTTTATACCAATAATAAACTTAATACCCACAAAAACTAAATGTGAGCCTTGGATCTGACCCAGCCACACTGATTTTCAACTATAAGGTCTTCAGATAAACCGCTAAGACAACCCAGTGTTTAGGACCCTCTGTTCCCACTATCACTTTGTAAAGAATTTATTAGACAGTGTACTTTAGATAGCAGAATGGACAGAGGACCTACAGTAAGAGGTCTGGTGACAAGCATGTGATGCGTACAGAACTTACATTGGACTGTGAAAAAATATGGTTTTAAGAGGGGGCTTGTAATGTGTAGCAGCTATATGTCCTGACCACAGACATGTAACCATCTATCCAAAACAGGGGAGAGTGGAAAAAAATACATTACAAATAGAATAGGAAATTTACCAACTACCTTGGAAGTATTAGCTGGAAGTAAATGGATATTACTTCAAACAATTTTAGGGGAGATTAAAATAAAGATCCGGGCACCTCTGCCTTCAGCTCGGGTCTTGGCTCATGAGATCGAGTCTCATGTCAGGCTCTGCTCGGCAGGGAGCCTGCTTCCCTTCCTCTCTCTGCCTGTCTCTCTGTCTACTTGTGATCTCTGTCTGTCAAATAAATAATAAATAAAATCTTTAAAAAAAAAAACTTTAAAGATCCATTCTCTAGGAGAAAGGGCTTTGCCAGAGCCTGTTCACACCTGGGGGTACAGAATTCCTGTGACACTTACTTCCCTGGCCTCCTTTTCTGCTGTAAGGAGAAGGAGAAGAAGAAGGGGAAGAAGAAGAAGGAAGAGAAAGATGAGGAGGTGGGGGGAGGAGGAGGAGGAGGGGGTGGAGGAGAAGAGGAGGAAGACAAAGAGGAAGAAGAAAAGAAATTCACCATCACAGAAGCTCTCAGCAGTATCTTTGCAATTTTCTGTAAATCTTAAAACTATTCCAAAATTAAAAGTTTTTTTTTTAAAGAACTCAGAAACATATCCATTAAAATGTATGGATTTTTTTTTGATTCTGATGTTTTAAAGACTACTACAAGGTAACGATCATTTTTAACCCTTATTGGCTATTTGATGTTACTTAGTACTATTCACTAACTTGGGAGAGTGAGGTGGTATTTTGTTTACTTTTTAAAAAGAAGATACTTTTGTTAGGGAAGTGCAAACTGAAGTATGTTTTGGTGAAATGATGTAATGAATTTCAGATTCACTTCTTGAAGTGACGTCATTCACTTCTACCACTTTCAAAATAGTTTTTCTTTTTTTAAGATTTACTGTGGATGAAGAGTGGAGGGGGAAGTAGGTAAGGGTATGGAGGAAGCTGTATTGGTGAGAGATTCAGGTTTCTGTCCCTGGGTCACAGGGGCGCGGGTCCCATGAGACTGTTCTGCCTACTTCTCTGTATGGTAGACATTTATCAAAATGAAATGTTACGAAGATCTGCAAAGGAAACATGCACAACTCCTTAACGATTGTTGTAAAGGATTACGAGTAAACAGAATAAAAAACAGATGGGCTCCATTTCTAAGTTAGAAATGAACAGTTGATCACAAACCCTTCAAATTTTCACAATTCTGGATTCCTTGGTATATAATAATTTTGTTACCCTGAACCACTAAATATAGATTTCATTAACAGACCATCTGGGTGCTGACCTTATCACCAGAATTTGCATTCCCATCTAGTTAAGGCACAAGTACTGAGAGAAAAGATACCAATGTGTGCGCATGGGAAAGAAGGCTGCCCGAACTAATATTGAGTTAAAATAGTAGACAGCAAGCAATAGCTAGCTGCACAGCCTGGATGTGAAGTGAGCCAGTCCCTGGGGCTGCGTGTGGAAGGAGGCCAACGACAGGTTGTCAGGCACAGAACTTTCTCCCTCTTCAGAAGCACTGTAAAGAGGGAATGGCTGCCTTTTTAAAGACATTGACTGGTAGTACAGATAAGATCGAAGTATAAATGAATCCTGAAAATAAATTCTGTCTTCTCTTTTTGCCCATCGGCAGTGCCACACTTTATTTATTTATTTTAAGGTTTTATTTATTTATCTGAGTGAGAGAGAGAGAGAGAGAGATCACAAGGGGGGGGCAGAAGAACAAGCAGACTCTCCACTGAGCCAGAAGCCCGATGCAGGACTGGATCCCAGGACCCTGGGATCATGACATGAGCTGAAGGGAGATGCTTAAACGACTGAGCCACCCAGGCACCCCGGTTATTATGGTTTTAATTGACACACCACTTGCAAAAGCACAAACATGTGTGGTGTTTGGGTAGCTCAGACAGTTAATGCAACTGAGTCTTGATTTCAGCTCAGGTCATGATCTCAGGGTTGTGAGATGGAGCCCTGTATTGGGTCTGTGCTCAGCAGGGAGTCTGCTTACATTCTCTCTCTCTCCCTCTCCGTCTGTCCCTTCCCCTATTTTCATATGTGCTCTCTCTAAAAAATAATCTTTTTCCTTCTTTTTTAAAGATGTTATTTATTTATTTATTTGGCAGAGAGAGAGAGAGACTGCGAGAAAGGGAATGCAACCAGGGGAAATGGGAGAGGGAGAAGCAGGCTTCCAGCCAAGCAGGGAGCAGGGAGCCCGACATGGGGCTCAATCCCAGGACCCTGGGATCATACCCTGAGCTGAAGCCAGATGCTTAACAACTGAGCCACCCAGGTGCCCCTAAAAAATAATCTTAAAAAAAAACCCACACCGCCATTATTTTGCATTAATACTCAAGAAGATGGTATTTCGAAGGAATGCATATTGAACAAGAAGCCGTGTAAAAATGTGGGAGGAAAGAGAGTCTAGAAAACTGTAAAGAATGTTTTGAGGTAAAAATGAAACTCAAGTTGTAGAGTTAAAAAGAGGTTTGAAACTATTCTGGCTTCAGGCTTTCTACACATCCTTCACTTCTACCACTTCAAGTCACTTCAAATTAGGCATCCCAGCAGTGAAGTTTATATTTTCTCGCTTCAAGCAAAGAATTGAAATGTGAGGCAAAAAAAAGGTGGAGTGAAGATTCACATATGGCATTTTAGTGCTAAAATACAGTAATGGGGTGGACGCCTGGGTGGTTCAGTTGGTTAAGCCACTGCCTTTGGCTCAAGTCATGATCCCAGGATCCTGGGATCGATCCCGCATCGGGCTTCTCATTCAATAGGCTGCTTCTCACTCTGCCTCCTGCTTAGCCTGCTTGCGGTCTCTTTCTCTATCAAATAAATAAATAAAATCTTAAAAAATAAAATAAAATAAAATAAAATAAAATAAAACAAAACATGGCAATGCAGGACCAGAAATACAAGGGACTATGGAAAGGCAAAAAAAGAAAAAGCTGGGGCTCTAAAGATGTCACCTCACTTCTATAATTTTCAGCTTTGTGGAGATTAGTAATGGTGGGAGATGTGTAAAATGGTAAGCCATGCCGAACAAAAGGGACACAGGCTTTGAACGCTGGTGACGTGGACTCCAGAGAAGACAGAGCAGTCACTAGCTGACTCTGAGTTGGGGGTTTTGTGAAACAAGGCATCTCCATGTCCAAGGGGAAACAGGCAGCTCTTACAGTGATTTATTCTACCAAAACATTTGGGGGAAAGTTTGTAATTTAAATACATCTGTCACATATGTTCTATTTTGTTCTGCATTAGAGGATATCCACATAGATTTCTATGCTATGTGCTATTATTTACGAGCATGCAAGAATGTAAGCATAAGTTCTGATAACCCAAATTATTTCCAGTGCGAGTTTTCTATCTCAAAAAAAAAAAAAAAGTATGAATCTGTGGCCCGAAGTATAGCAATGGGCAGAGGTCAATTGAGCCTGGGAGGTTAAGGGAATAGAGCTTTCTAAACATCTGGGAGTGCAGGATACAATCACAAACATTATTGTGATGTAAATCATGGAAATTCATATTATTAGAAAGACACAAGGAGATCTATTTGCGAGGACCTGGAAAAGAACTAAGCAGAAAGGAAACAAAATATGGGGGGGTGGGCAAAATGATTTCTTCCATGTTGATTTTGTTGCCAAGAGTCTCAATTATTACATGAAGAAAATGCAATAGATGAAATGGATTTGGTGATTGCTAAAGTGTATAATACATTGCATCAAGGCATCTAAGTGAAGACTTAACTCTAAGTGGCTTGAAAATGAACATTATTGTCTCAAAGAAACTGTAAACTTGGTCTAGAATAGATAAACTCTGACCACTGATCAAATCAAGGTACATCAAGTTACTACAACTGTAGGGATAGAAAATCACTGGTTGGTTGATTTTTCCTTGCACATATTCTCTCTCCTTAGTCTAAAACATGTTCACATGAGTGATATCTCCCACGTCCTTTACTAAAAAAGAGGAGAAGAAGAGGGAATATGTAAACTGACCGTACACAATAGAGGCAATCGCAGTGTACTTCTACTATGATGACTGTGAATTTCCTAAGGAAGCAAACAGCATGTGCATTTGCAGACGGGGGTAGGAAAGAAAACTCATCCTCAAAATGGCTTGAAGACTTCATGAAGCTATGTATCAGTCTTTATAGGAGGTGTGTCTACAAGAGTTAGAAGTGGAACTGACAGCTCCTATCTTTGCATATGTGACAAAATTTCCAATGCATTTCTAAATTCAAAGATATCTACATTCTAGGATTTGAAATGGCTTAGGATGCCAAAAATCATAGCTGCTTAGAGCACCAGGATGTGGTCCAGGGAAAAGTCTGTTGGTGATGAACTCAGAGAAAAAATAAGAAAAATGAATCTTAAAGGAGAAGGGAGAAAGTGGCATCAGCTCAGTTGACTGGGAAGCTTCTAGTTGAAGCGGGGAACTGTATCTCATGAACACTCCTGGTGCATAGCACCAAACCCTTTCTTCTTGTTGTGCTCAAGATATCTAGGGTAAGGGAAGATTTATCTCCACTCAGAGTAGCCTCCCTCTTGGTATCCATGAGAATGTTAAAGAGGAAGCTGAGTGAGAAATAATTTTTTGGATTGCAATGTGAGAAGGGTTAGTAGATGTATAATTTTTCTAATAAGGGCAAAAAGGAAACATGGTCCAGAGCAACCTCCCCTAAAAGGGTTTCTGATAGCCTCTTTTATTTTTTAATATCATAAAAATAAATGAGGGAATAATAAAGTCTCTACATGAAGTAACTTGTTAGGTATTTCTTACTCTGAAAGTTAGGTCATAAATAATAATTTTACAATCTAACTCCAGTGTTCCCCATCTGGCTTTATGATAAAGGTCATAAACCAACAACTCATGGATAAGTCTGATCCATCAGATGTAACACCAAAAATTTTTTTTTTCTTAAAGATTTACTTATTTTACAGAGAGAGAGGCGGGCCCTACACTCACTCTCCATGGAGTGTAGGGCCCCTTGGGGGCTGGATTCATGACCCTGAGACTACAACCTGAGCCAAAAACAAGAGTTGGCCTCTCAATTAACTGAGCCAGCCAGGCACCCCAACCACCAAATATTTTTTTGAAAAATAAGTTATGTTACTATTTAAAAATTGGGGGAAAAAATCTGTCTTTTCTTTGACAAAAAGACTAGCAATCCTAGGGCCACATCAGTTGGATCCGAGTTTTCCACACTAGCTTTTCATGAAACAGCCCTGTTAATTTTTCAACATTTCCCATCTGAGTCACTTTCTCTTGGTATTTCACCTGGCTGTCCTAGGGAGTATCAAGGTCTTGAGCAATACAACATCATATCCTTATGGATGTATTATATTAATTAGGTAGACAATAACTTTTCACTTATATTCGATATGTAATACTTAAAATAAATTCGAGCTGCAGAGAAAGAGGAAATTAGTCACTTAGTTTTCTCAGTGATCCCCATACTACTGGCTGAAGACATCATCAGAACGTATCTACAGGAACTGGAGACCTACTGCCACCTAGGAAAAAGCATCTAGTTTCTACAGTCTTTCCAAAACTAACCAAAGAAGAGAAACACCTCATGTAATCAATCAACAAGCAGAATGGTAGTGAGAAGCATTAATTCCCCTTGTCAACCCTTGCTGCTTAGGCACCTCTGCCTGCTCAAATCCCTGCTTAAAGATGGAACCATCTCAGAGTTTCCATGTCTGAAGGTAAGATTTTGACGAGAGGGAGAGCATGTCTGAAGAATTGAAAGCCCCTAGGTGTGAAAGGGCAACAGCATGGACAGTAAGGTTGCATTCTAAGGATCCATCTAGCAGGAAGTGTTGCCTAGTTTCTGCTCTGTGATGCCAGTGAGCCCTGCTCCTCAAGGCAGTAGAACCCATCAATGATCTACTTGGCTATGCTTCCTTCTTGGGACTCCATCAGGCCCTGCTGCTCTGTGAAGCCAAACTTAGCCTATCTACTCCTCTAACCGTAGCTGAGGAACAGCCCCAAGGAGACAGAGAGTGTTGTGGGTTTCTGTTTCCAGCTGCCGGTGTGTGAATCTCCCTCATTAACTCTGAGATCACGCAAGAGAAGTCAACCATAAAACACACCAGTCACTCAGGTTGCCAGGGGGCATGAGTAAGACTCCACTGGCTTGACTTTAGAAGCTTTCCGGGCTGTTTTCCATAAAGCAGGGGTAACAGGGCAGGTGTGACAGAATCATGAGCTGGAAGCTGCCTGGAAAGGTCTGACCAGGCTTTTCTATCAATTGGCTGTGGCACCCTCCCCACTTTGGGCCCAAATGCCCCAATTAGGCAGGAACAAAGAGCGAGCAGAGCAAATATATCAGGGAAAGGGCTCCCCTGGGAAAGAGGGGAGTTCTTACTGATGCAAGCCTTGGAAGTCAAATGCCCGGGCACACTCCACAAGGACTCCTGGAGGAAATGAGATCTTGCTGAGCATGTGTGAGGACTGCCAAAGGCATCAAGGCATCAGGTTATTCCAAAAACTCCAGAGGATTGTTGTCTCTGCTATGCCAGAGGGCTGGATTCGCTGAGAGAATCACCAGGAATAGGTAGAATAGGACTCACAGGTGGTTTGATAGGGCAGACAATGAAATCACACATCACAAAATATCTCTGCTTATTTAGGACGAACTACAGAATACATTAACTGGGAAAATAATCCAATAACGGTAACTAAGTGCCTTTGGACTTATTTGTTACATTATTCATTTTTTTTTTTTTTTTGTGAGACTGATTTTTTAATTCTCACAACATGACTTCCTATCTTTGGGCAAATACTGTTGTTTATTAGCCATAAATATTTTCATATATAGTGAACAATAACCTTAAGGTAAAATACATGTTTCCCTTGCCCAGAGATTTTTTTTTTTAGGAAATTGTTCAATTATCTAATGCTGATTAGAAACACAAAATGTGCTACACACTTAAAGGATGGATAAAAGAAGGTATGAAGAAAACTCAAGAGGGTTTTTTTTTTTTTTTTTTTTTAACAGCAAAATCTTTCCTTTAGGTACTAACCTGTTTGGCCAATTTTGTTCTTACTTGGAATTCCTACAGTTAATTTGGTCGTTACTTAATATTGATAGAGCACTTTGTAATGTCCTAGTGTTTAATGCCATCGCTTAGTTTTTCTTTACAACATTCCCAAAAGGTGTAAGCAGTAAAGCCTTCTCAGGAACAGAACAGGAAATCCTAAACTTCCATCAGAAAAGATATTTTTATAAGGCATTTTGGGTGGTGAACAGATTAAGGAAGTCAGCTGCTTATTCATTTAACCAACTTCATTTCGAGTAAATTCTGCCAACATTTATTTGAACTCAGCTGTGACAATAATATTCCAGGGTTTAGTTATGATTAATTACAGCAAAGCCTAGCAAGGAGTTAGAATTTAACATAGGGGTCTTGAGATTGAATCTCAAGTTGTAAGTACCTGGAAAGGCCAGTGATTCCAGAAAAGCTCTGAAAGGCAGGCCATCTCTGACAGATGGAAAGTGATTTTAAAGTTCTCCCAAAACCCCCGTTTTTGTAAATCTATTCAGTTTAATGTCTTTTGGTACAGAAATAGCACTTTCTTATGTCCAATCAAAATCCAGACTCTAGAATAAACCTACCTCCTCCTGTTCATACCTCACTGAAAACAGAGAAATTTGGTTACAAACTAGTTATAAACTTAAAAAGCAACGACTTATTTTCTTGAGGTAAATAAAGTGCCTGTCCCTTAAGCCACATGACCTTTATTGAGTGTTTCACTTTCCAATTCCCGACTCATTTGGGACTGATTAGAATAGTTTCCAGAGCTCATGCCAAAGCATAGATCGTCTTTAGAAAGAATGGTAATAGTGATAGACAGAAGCCCAATAAATACTGAATTAAAAAAAAAAATCACAATGGCGCCATTACAATGGAATTGATTTCAATAAGCATTTAATGAGTCTCTACTATGTGCTTAATAATGGGCAGTAAGTTGTTCATGTTAAAAAAAAAGTGGCTCTTTTTTACAGTAAGAGTGAAATATAAAGATAACAGTACATTTAAACACTCCAGTAAGTGAACAATTACAAGAAAAATGCAAACTGTGCAGTCTAGACAGAATTAAGAGCCAGTTCAATGCGAAATAAGAAATACTCTAATGCAAGAGATAGGACTTGAACTGAACATTGAGAGTCCTCCATATAAGAAAAAAAAAGAGAGAGAGAAGGAAAGTAGATTCTCATTTTTTCTTTTTTAAGATTTTATTTATTTATTTGAGAGCAAGCGAGAGAGCATGAGAAGCAGAGAAGGGCAGAGGGAGAGGAAGAACTAGGATCCTCACTGAGCAGGGAGCCCAACATGGGGCTCAATCCCAGGATCCTGGGATCATAAATTGAGCCAAAGGCAGACGCGTAACTGACTGAGCCAACTAGATGCCCAGGAAATTACATTTTCAATCAATGAAGCAACAATTTAAAAAATTGTCTAATTATAATTGTCTAGTCTTAGGTTAATGATGGAAAATGTCTGCATGGAAGACTTGTTCCCACAATGAGGTGAAGATTAAACTGAATAATTTAGGAAAAATTATCCTTAAATCTCATGGAAAGGAGGTCTTTGTTCCACATGAATTTTGATCTGAATTTGAGATTAATTTTGAAAGACAAGACAACAAGCTATGATGTGGGAGGTGAGTATTCTAATGCCTAAAAAAGACACCAACAATCTACTGAGAAACAGAGATGGGATATGATGAAGGGGGTGGTTTGGGGAAGAATATTTTTTTTTTTTTTAAAGATTTTATTTATTTATTTGACAGAGAGAGATCACAAGTAGACGGAGAGGCAGGCAGAGAGAGAGAGAGGGAAGCAGGCTCCCTGCTGAGCAGAGAGCCCGATGCGGGCCTCGATCCCAGGACCCTGAGATCATGACCTGAGCCGAAGGCAGTGGCTTAACCCACTGAGCCACCCAGGCGCCCCTGGGGGGGAAGAATATTTTAAGACACAAGAGAGAGAAGTCAAATGAGATCAAGAAAATCCATTAAAGGTTAAGGCTTTTAATAAATAAAGAGATGTGAAGACAACAGTTACCATAATGAAGGAATTCTTATGATAGAACAAATATTCCTTCTCTCCAACTACTATAGAAGTGACTCCTTAAACTAACCCCTAAGATTTCTGTGTTTCCTTGCTCTCTTTTCTTAGTTACTCTACAAATTCTTCCTGGTTTGGCTTATGTGATCACTGGCTTCAACAAATATGGGCCCCACATTTACTTCTCTGGTGCTGGATGCTCTCTTAAATATGGCCAGTAGATATTTCATAGACCATCCTTTATATTCATTACATCAAAACCAGGACATTTCACCCAAATCCAGACCCTCTACAACTAACCTCTATGTCCTCTATGGTGAAGCTATCAAATGACTTAAGTCTTCCTTCTCTTTCACAAAGTTCCTTGTAACATCATCTCACTTAACTTCTCTACCTTCTCTGCCTCCAGCTTCTGTCTTTAACATGTATTTAAACCATCTGCTTGATAGAGTCACTTAATTGTTACAATTGTCATTTTTTTTCCCAGATCTAGAAAACCTATTCCAAATTTTACAGCATAATATCCAAGACACCATTCTAACTCTTTCCTGTCTTTATTTCCAGAAACCATCCAACCCTAGCATCCTTCCACTTCTGGAATATGATCTGTACTTCCCAATATGGAGCCTTGGCAATGGTTTTAGTCCATATCTGGTGGACTAAATTCTGTTTCCCCAATTCTTTTCTCTTGAAATATTTTTTACTGCTTTTAAAAGAAGCTCAGAAAATATCTTTTCCTTTGACCACTCATCCATATTTAATCAGTAATTCCTCTATGTGACCACTATACTTACATATAGTTCTACAGACAATTTACTGGGTAACGGTTGTATAGTTTTATTTTTTAGATTTTATTTAAGTTTAAGTTAGTTAACATGCCATTGTATTGTTACTTTTATTTATATTTATATTTATTTATATATTTATATTTATTTATATTCCGTGGTAGAATTTTTATTGATTTGTCAGCTGCATACAACACCCAGTGCTCACTACGAGTGCCCTCCGTAATACCCATCACCCGATTATTCCCATCCCCACCCACCACCCCTCCAGCAACCTTCTGTTTATTCCCTATAGTTAAGAGTCTTTTATGGTTTGCCTCCCTCTCCATTTTTATATTATTTTATTTTTCCTTCCCTTCTCCTACGTTCATCAGTTTTGTTTCTTAAATTCCACAAATAAGTGAAATCATTTGGTATTTGTCTTTCTCTGACTGAGCTATTTTGCTTAGCATAGTACACTCTAAATCCACTCAAGTCATTGAAAAATGGCAAAAGTTCATTCTTTTTGATGGCCAAGAAATACTCTATTTATATTATGTTACCACATTTTCATCCATTCATTAGTTGATGGGCAGCTTGGCTCCTATTTGCCTATTGTGAACATCACTGCCATAAACATTGGGGACCATGTGCCCTTTTGAATCACAACTTTTGTATCCTTTGAATATATACCCAGTAGTGCAATTGCTGGGCTACAGGTTAGTTCCATGTAACTGATAAATGTAGCTACCATTCTATTGGAAGCTTATCAAACTATAAGATAGCTGGCCTATAGGTTTCAGACACATAGTTGCTCAATAAATATTATGAATTTTTACTTGTGGCCTTTGCTGTAACCTACAGAAAGACTGAAATTGTCCGAAATAGATCATTCTCAAGAATTTTGAGTACTTGTCCATTTTTTTAATGAATCTCTAATTATTTTGCTTGTGAGAGGCTTCCTATTCTTCAAGTCATATTCTGTAGGATGTCAGTTCATTAGGCATCATAAAAAAGGTGCCATTAAGCACAAAAAAAAATCAATCCAATGGTTTCTATGACACAAAGAAAAAAGAACACCCAAAAAATGAATTGAGCACCACGGCAGGCTATAAAAGCAGCAACGGTTCTATACACCTTTTTTACATAAGTTTCTAATGCAACTAGTTAATATAATGACATTGCAAAGAGTATTTGCACAAAGTAGAATACCAGACTCCAACATCATTTAGGGTTTTTAGGAAAAGTGGGTGTTCTGGTTGAGGCACTGGGGTCAGAAAGAACAACTGATGTTTAACTTTTAAAGACTCACGTACTTCATTCGCTGTTAGGAAGATTAAAGAGAACAGTACATGCAGAAAAGCTGGCATGTATTTACCTAAGGTGATTGTTACTCTGATTGTAATTGCATTATCCATAAACTGTGGAAGACCGAAGAGAGAGCCTGGGCTGGAGAATCAGACCAATCTAAGTTTAAATGTTCACCAGCTGTGGGATTCGGAATGATTATTTAACTTCACGAAACCTTTCTTTTTCTTAACTGTCTCTAAAAGCAACATTAGGTACAACTTCCTAGCTTTAAAATGAGACAGACATTGCAACTAGAATGAAAACAGACACAAAGAGGATACTAAACGAAGTTGGTTCTTTTCTCTTTCCCTCATGTAAAAAGCCAACTCCTCACTTATATTTTTAAGAGTGTAAGTTTTTAAAGACATAATAGATTCTCTACTAATTACTTCGGAATTTAATGGCTTACTTACTCATAATAGATGTAAGTTTCTGAGTGTGAGCTCTGGCTAGAAGCCCTTTGCTAAAATGATGTTTAGGTTCTGATTTTTCTAAAATTGACAGTAAACAAGCAGAAATGTCCATTTAGGGGACACAGAATTATACTCTTACAGTAAGAGATTTTAAAGTAAAGCCTCTGTGATTACACATAAGTGGTTCAAAAGTCCTTAAAACACCAGTAATCCCAACAAAATTAAAAACAAAAAACCCCACCATGGATCCCTGTCATCACCTAACTGCCAATGTATTTCCAAAACCATTTCAAGTTATTTTAAGTAGAGCCAAGCCTTACAAAAAACAAAGTTCATGGTTTTAATCCTGCTCTTGGCAATTTAGACATACAGCCTTGGTATTTTTCACAAATTCTGGAAGAATAGAGAGACAAGTGTGGAACATTAGAACAGTGAAAAAAGGGGAGAGAGAACTACCCCTTTATTACACTTTACAGGGTTTTACCAAAGTGCTTGTATGATATACAGATTTCTAGTTACTACATTATACACAGTTGAGCTAAAACAATGCCAACTATACACTTTTATTATTTCAGGAATTCAGAATGTCATAAATAATGGGCCATATGGAATCAGTGCTTTGGGAAAATCAAATAGTGACTTTTAAAAAACCAATTCTGAGGACATGTAAATATATAATTGTTGGATAAGCTCTCTAGACAGACTTAACAGACCTCTCTCACTGTGGTTTTTACTTATTTATTTATCTATTTAATTCAGGTCAACTTACTGTCAAGAATGGAAGTGGACATCAAGTTTTCCATTTTCCCATCAGAACCCACTTCCTTCTGCATCCCCTCTCCTGTAAATCTCATTTATTACAGTTGGAAAAATTTTGATTAATGACCTAATTTGAAGAGAAGTGAGTTTGATTAATCAACATTTTCCAGGGAAATGTCAGTTTTGCAGCAAGGCCTCCTTGTGGCAGTTTGTGGGTATTTATAATCTCTAAGTACCAGCTAAGCTCCCTAAATACACTAACTATACATCATGATTCTTTGATTAAAGCTGTTGTGCATAGCTTTCCAGAGGAACAATCTAATACAAAATGTATCAGTAATACTGCCTTTCCCACAAGCCATAATTTTTGTAAAGCTGAGTCAATGTCTGTTTCTCCTGTGAGTACTGAGTATTACTGGCATGGATATGGTTGGCGTGGTATCCATCCGAGGGATACCATTTGCTGCCTAACTGCAAATTCACATCCTCTTACAGTTTAAGTTATTGTCTTTGTGTCTGGATTTCAACAGTTTGACTATGATATGTCTACTTGTGATCAGCTAGCAATTGATCAGAAACTACCTTAAAGACCTGAACTTTAAGTCTGTCCGCATTTGTTAAGAGCTTCTATATATAGACACATCTTCAACCCCATCAGGAAGCTTGAAATTCTGCCTTACCCTTCACTTCCTGATTGCTCACAGCCTCCAGTTCAGCATCCTCTTCGCTTCTTTTCCTGGGGATGAGCACAGCTCTGCCTATAGAAGTGTTCTTTTAGATACCCAAATATGTGTCAGAAGAGCTTCCCAAAGTCCCAATGAACACTTCCTTTGCCGATTTTCTCTTGAAGATTTTTGGTCCGCTTCTTGTTATTGCCAACTAGTATCACTGCCTTAGGCATCTGCAGCATCAACCAATTTCTGCTGATTGTTTTTCACAAACGCCCTAAGAACACAGCTGAGGAAAGGCTATGGCTATTTGCACAGATCCAAGTGCTGAGTCTGGTCAAACAGAGACAAGCCTTGACTGACAATGGAGCTCCTGAGGGAACCGTCATGCAAGTCAAATAGACACAACTTTCTAGATGAGACTTTTGGTGAGCTTCACACTTCTTCTGTCCCTTCAGGGACTGCCAGACAACTGGTTTTCACAGCTAGTGTGGTTGTAAAGCTTTGAGTTTCAAAGACAATGTAGATCTTGGAAGAGGGAATTGGGAAAACGGCAAGTTAAAACACCACAGAGTTCTCTAGTCTTTACTGAGATGCCACTGCTTTTTGTAAGTAAATACTCCTTGTACTGTTGCAAGCTTTTATTTAATTTCCAGAGTTCCAAAGGAGTTAATTTTGGCAATATTTTCCAGTCATCATTTTTATATTGGAAAGTAGGTTTGGAGGACTCCTTCCTCCACAGTCTGAAGTACATCGCCCTAGATATTAGGTTTATCGCTTTGAGTTCAATGTGTTTCTTCCTCTCTTCCTCAAATATTTATATAAAACCTTCTACACTGTCCTTAGCTTTATGGTCTGGATTTCAAAAAATTAATAAAAGCAAAAAAAAAAAAGATATCTCTTAAGTTGCTTATCATGTCATCATGAATCTCCATGGATGCACACCATGGGTAAGTGCCATGGGGTGCTCTTGCCTACAAAAATATGCCTTAGATATTGTAAAAATGTAGAAGTGGTAGTGATCTTAACAATCCTCTAATCCGGGTGCCTGGGTGGCTCAGTGGGTTAAGCCGCTGCCTTCGGCTCAGGTCATGATCTCAGGGTCCTGGGATCGAGTCCCGCATTGGGCTCTCTGCTCAGCAGGGAGCCTGCTTCCCTCTCTCTCTCTCTCTTTCTCTGCCTGCCTCTCCATCTACTTGTGATCTCTCTGTCAAATAAATAAATAAAATCTTTAAAAAAAAAATCCTCTAACCCATTTCACATTTTAAAGATGTGAGCACAACGGATTCCACCATTTTGTCCTAATCACAGCAAAAATTGCCAGAGCTATTGGTAGAAAATGGCATTTCTTCATTTCAACTAAATGATTATTCTTCTCCATCCTTCAAACCCAATTTTAAAATAGGTTAGTTAATTAACACCTTTTATTAAATGCTGGAGACAAATTAACTGTGTTGGAACACAGGGAAGGTCGATCCAACTGGAAATCAATGTAATTTTTGCTTATGAATTTATAGCCCAAGAAATATTTGGGATTGACATACATAAAAATAGAAATACATGATTAAAATGTCCAAAAAATCCCAATTATATCAGAACTCAACTATTTAAAATTTGTGGGGTTTTTTTCCAAGTGATTAGAGTAAAAATTATAGTCATAATGAGGTACCCAGGAAAAGATAGGTATGGTTAACTCCTGAATTTGGGCTGTAAAAGACACCTTCTCTCTAATTCATGGCAGCCATATGGCTCAAAGTATTTCCCAAATTCTTCAGTCAGAGTCATGCCGCCACAACACTTTACTCATAGGTTTCTTGTAATACTTACATAGTACTTAGTGGTATAATTTAACTCCTTATCTACCTGCCTTTCCCAACACATTATGTTCACACCTGGAAATGGACATAGCTACTCTGGATCCCCAAGATCAAAAAGAGACAAACAGTACGTATCTAAGAATTGTTGTTCGAATGAATGGATGAACTAATGCTTGAATTTACCTTCTACTTTGTGTGGGCAAATAGAGACTGAGAATGAATGTAATCTCACAAATTTTATCCTGGAGGTGGGTGGATCAATGCACTAGACTGTGTTTGTTGACGTTCAAGGGGAAAGCTGAATTCAGCTCAGTGAGCTAAAAGGACAGCTAAGAAAAAAAAAGTATGCCAGGAATTTGTTGCTTTAGATAAAAGCAGGTACCAAAACAATGCTTGGTAGAGTACTCACATCAGGAAACTCAACTCCCGCATATGCAGAAATACGGACAACGAGCTAGGTATTATGAACAATCTTAGACTTTGTCCTCAAGTCATGCCATTGATGTTTTTTATTTTGTTTTGTTTTGTTTTTGTTTTTCAGTAGGCTCCACCCCAACATGGGGCTTGAACTCATGACCTTGAGATCAAGAAATGCATGCAATACAGACTGAGCCAGTTAGGCGCTCCTAGCCATTTACTTTGTACGAGAGATAAATCTGAGGTATTCTCAACAGAAGGTTCATAACCAATTATGGCTATTTTTAAATTTGGTTTTGCCAAATTCAACACCAAAAAAGTAACATAAATAATAAATTTAAAAATACCACAAAGCCTGCTAATCTTACTAAGTGAACACACTCCATTGGCAGAAATAAAACCAAAGGATTTCATCTGTTGTGAATCAGCTACTGAGAAAGTTTTCTGTTCATATCTACAATCTAGTACAATAAGAGGTATATCCTAAGGTAACAAAAGCAGACAGAAACCATATGAAGTTGGATATAACAGATACAGTAGAGAGGCAATGAAATGAAGTTTTAAAAGGTTTTTCTATTCAAGAATGGAATTATTCAGGTAATGAGTATACCTTATTAACTGAGTGAATTAATGAATTAAACTCATTTTCAAACCTAACGATGAATTGAAAATACAGTATTTCCACTTCTATGATAAGAATAGCCCTTTTAGAAATTAAAGTTTCTTGTGAAAAATCCATGAGAACTGTACATTCATAAAACTGAATCACATTATATTATCTATATGTTTTGCCCATTATTTCAAAAAAATCCTACATCATCTATTTTGAGCCCTAGGCTACCTCATTAAAATTAGATAGTTATAAATTATTTGATATTGCTTTGGGAGCATTCACCAACCCATGCTTCCTATTAAATACTATCCAATTTTTTTTTTGTTATTATTTTTAGGTTCCTAACATTCTGTCCTCAGTCACTTACTTGTTTTTACTTTAATGTAATCCAATAACTGCAAGAGTCCATGGGGAAAAATAAATCCCAAAAGTGTTCTCTACACTCCTTATGCACATTTTTAATGGAAAAAAAAAAAAAAAAGGAGTGAGGGTTTGTTGCTTTGCACTCAGTCAAAATAGCTCCAATTTTTCCATATGCAAAGACTTAACCGTCTGTTTTTTTAGCAGCTGTGTGTGTGCATGATTCTTGGAAACGGTAAAGACCATTGTGCATATACTGATGGGCAGCACTCTACCTTGATCCTAACATAGCAAAGGACAAAATCCCAACCCTTTCATTTGTAACGCATGTTATATTATGACCACGGAGGTCCAATCACAAAATGCTCATCCTTAATTTCCTTTAGAGCCTTGTGTTACTTAACAACTGTCCTAGATTGCTTTGATTCTTTCATTTCTTTCCTGAGTTTTCTCTCAAATGTATCTCTCAACATAAATGAATACCAAGTGTCATCTGATAAACCATTATCTAGAGAAAGCTAAGGCAAAACACAATGTGGTGAGAGGCATCAAACAACAAATTAGGGAATTTCAAAATTAAAGTTGTATCGAAATTTAATTTGCCGTTTTGAAGTTTTCATTCTTTCAGGACTCCAAAATCTAAATGCTTCTTCCAAATTTTCTAAATGTTATCTATGGCTGAGGTCATCCACACTCTATACCAGATCACTCCAGAGAAACACTTTCATTTAGATAAGAAAGAGGGAGGCATGGAGGAGAAAGAGAGAAAAAGAATGGGATAGAGTGGGGCAGGGGTGGGGTGGGGAGGAACTAAGGGAACTAGGAAGGAAGCAAGCAAGCTCAGTCTCTGAAAGCTTTAACAGTAAATAGGAATGTGCTGAGTGAATTACGGAGTACCACATCTTCACCTTTTATACCCGTTTTGTCCCAAAGTATAATGAATAACAACAACAACAAATTACTTTTCCAGAATTCCAAGGTTTGAAACATTAAGAAGTTGCGCAGACATTATAGCTCTAGTGCACTGTATCTTTTCCTCTATCTTGAAAAGTTATATGACAGGAACACAACCCTCCCCCCTACCACCACAACCATCTTTCAGAAAATCATGCAGACTTGGGGATGCCTGGAAACAAGGATACAGTCCAGTGTTCATTGTACTTAATTATTACACTGTGTATGTACCTATGAGCCTGAGATCAAAATGGAACTTTGAAGACAAAAGAGAAGAAATTAGTTCAGCTTCTCTTTTTATTAAACACGTGCACGCGCATGTATGTGTGTGTGTGTGTGTGTGTGTGTGTGTAGTGTATACACATGCGTACAAGAGAGGAGGAGACCTTCAATCTGAAGGTCGGAATGGAATTTCTGAATACTGGGAATCTTAAGTGCTAACAGTTTTATGTATTTGCCTGCTTACATAGAAAACAAGAGGGAAATGTATAAACCTGGGAAAACAAAAATGGAGTGGCTTTCCTCAGATAAGAGACAAGGTAGAAATTTGGACCATTAGAAGAAGGTTTTACAGAATGCAAAGATTTGTTGTCATTGAATTTTTACAAGACAATTTGCCTTATGTCCTTCTGAATTTTACTGAGAACTCGGCAATAAAATTTATGTAACTTAGCCAGAATAATTTATCTTTCTACCTCTGTTATAGCTCACCATCTTTAACAAAGTCTATTTTTCCCCATTATGTCACCTCTGCACTGATTTTTCTCATTTAAACAAGAACACACCTGATTAAGGAGCAGATGTCTTGTCCCTGGGTGGTTGTTTTATTTCTACTTAACTACTGTACTGCACAAAAGAGAATAAATTTGCTAATGAGGTAACTGCTCTTCAGGTAACCAACACTTAAGTTAGATAACTCTACTGGTCTTTCCCACTTGTTACAAAGCCTAGTGTCATATTCCATATACAAAACCACAATAATGCCATTACCAAAACTAGCTGAGAGATTTATAGGAAAAAGCTCTGGTCTTCAATACAGCAATTCTTAACAGCTGACTAACTCTTGAAACGGTCCCCTACCAGCTCCCATACTCATGTTCTTAATCTGTGACACAAATGTGATAATAGGGACCTCTCCGTGTTGTTATGGAGGTAGGGCTACACTTGGCTATGCTTGCCATGCCGTAATTCAACAGTAATGTAATATTGTAATTAAAAGTTGCATGATTTGAAGTAATGATTTCAACTTGGACCCAAGAATGACTCTTCTTGTCCTAAAGGAGTTAAAAACTCCAATGGGTACGGCCCTCAAAACACATAGGGAGATCACTTTAAATAACCCCATGCCAAGATCCATTACTGAATTCTTTCATTCATTCATTCAACCATGCATTCACTCATTAATTTATTTATCTATCTTCTATCTATCTATCCACTGTCAACACTACCTGTTTGACCAAGTCTTTGATTTGCATAAGCCTTTTTTTATTCTTATTCTTATTCTTATTTTCAGTTATTGCATTTGGAAAGCAAGGGAGCTGTAGCACTGCAGAGCTGTTCTTACCTCTAAGTTTATTAATCAGCTGGTCTTCAGGAGAGAACAATTTAGGAATAAATGTCTTCTAAATTAAGAGAAAATAAAATGTGCAAGAGTTAAAGAGCATAAAAGGAATAAATACACAAGCAAAGGCAAAGAAGTATGATGTGGAATTTTTTTCAGATAGCAAAAAACACATTGTCTCATAGCAAGAAGCAATAGCAGCAGCAGAAGAAGAAGAAGAAGAAGGAAAAACAAGACAGCCTGAGGCTGTATCCACTACACAAAATAGAGATCCAACCTTTATAAAATTTAAAAATTGGTTGTAGAATAACAAGTTGGCAAAAGCCAAGTGCCTAGTGCATTATGAAACCAAATATGGTGGTCTGAAAGGTGAAACATAGGCTTACAAGTCAAAAAGGAAGTTCCAGTATTCGAGATATTAAAAAATGTATTTATAATTGCCTAATTGGAATACTGACACACATGGCCTCCTCTGGGTTCCACTACTGGGAAGAGTTGGGAATTATATTGCCGCCATAGGAAGTTATTAATGCAAGAGAAGAGGGCCAGGTTGTCATCCACCCCGTTGCCTTGAGGGCCAGAGAAACTGAGGTCAGTACCTGCTCTTCATTCAACCCTCTACTACCCCCCACACCATCACCTCTTCAAAACAAAGTAAGGTGTCCCTTAGCAATAAAATATCTGTGCTGAAATGTACTAGGTACCTAGGTATCATGGAGATAAAGCCTCTGTCCTACATACACAATCTTTTTAAGCAAAATATTGGTATTTCAAAATTTATTTGGGTTTTTAAAGGAACTGACAGAACTTTATAAATGAATATTTGATAATTTTTTTTTTTAAATAACATCTAAGGGATGCCTGGGTGGCTCAGTGGGTTAAAGCCTCTGCCTTCAGCTCAGGTCATGATCTCAGGGTTCTGGGATTGAGCCCTGCATCAGGCTTTCTGTTCAGCAGGGAGCCTGCTTCCTCCTCTCTCTCTGCCTGCCTCTCTGCCTACTTGTGACCTCTCTCTCTCTCTGTGTGTTAAATAAATAAATAAATAAAATATTTTATAAAACTAAAATAAAATTTAGCTAATCAAATATTTGAAGCTATCAAATAATTTAAACACATGCATGTTATTGATTTGAAGTTTAAGTAGGAAGAGTAGCTATTGATTATATTTCCCTTAGACACTAAAAGGTTTTAAAGGTAAGAAGAATCTGCTTCAAAATATAATTTGGATTTTGCTGAACACAAAGCTTTTAAGAAATGTTTGAAGTTTAATGAATCCTGAAATTTTCTCCACTCCTCAGAAGAAATAGTTGGGTCAGTGCTAACAGAAAGCAATCCCTTCCAAGAGCACCATGCAGATAAATGTTAGCGTGTTAGAAATAATGATGTTAATTTATAAAATGATACCATGGCCTTATAATCTGTCATCATAGCTTTCCCCCTTAAGACAAGGGAAGGCATTTGAGTGTGCAAACCAGAGAGAGAAGAGACAAGGTAACATGCTGTTATCCATCTGTGAGATTTATGCCAGCAGAAGGAAATGGAGCTTGGGGAAAACCAGTCCAGAGGTAGACATGCATCACTAACTGAAAATGATTTGGGGGCAGGATGGAAAATGATCAACGGACAGGATGGCAAGATCCTTCTGACAGATCTATTACTAAATGTATAGAACCACTCATGCACTCTTCAAACTTGAATTTCTTCATTATGCATAGCAAAACCCAAAATGCCTCATCACATTTAAGATTTATCCTCCAGAGCTTAAATGGTGCCATGGAAAGAGTGTCTTTACTGGTTTATGTACAATGTTTTGACGGCTGCACAATTATTTGTGGCTTATGAGAATGTACTTTTAAACTAGTTCAGAAAGTTGACCTTTTAGAGCTCATTTTGTGTGTCTGTGTGTTTTGAAATAACTTATATGTACCCTGTTTCCTTAGTTAATTGTAATGTTGGTCCACTGCAGTAATAAAATGGCTATATATGGAGTATCTGGGATGGACCACTCGGCAGTGTTATATTGTAACTGTTTATAACTTTGTAATGCCTTCATAAATGTGATTCATTACACTAATAAACATGCAAGACAACTGCAGCATCTTGCTGTTTCTTTGCCCAAATTGCTTTGGCCTTGATACTCAGACATGACTTTCACCTCCACCTTGAACAGGATCTTAGAATGTCTGTGATTTTATTTCACAGACTTATTTGAGTTTATATTTTCCCCCAACATTATAGAATTCCATTAAAAAGTAGATTATAATAGGATGCAATGTTAGAATCACTTGTAATTAAAGAAAAATATCCCTTATGAGAGAATACAGAAATTATCAAAAGGTGAGAGAAACCAGGACCTCTAGTTTTAAAAGCTTTAAAAACCAGAAAATACCTACACTGCAAGGCAGGAAGACTGTTAGTGAGTTATTTGATTTTTAACAAATGAAGGGTGTTGGGAGCACTTTTCCTCTATTTCTAGTACAGATAGAAATTAAAGAAATGAAATCAAATTGTAGTGGAATTTTGGTGACAGAGGGAAGAAAGGCACAGTTTCCACCTCCAGTGTTTATGATTACTTGTACTATTAAAAGCACTACATAAAAAGACACTCTGTAAATATTCTGTGGAGATCTTTAAAAATAAACTAGAGTTCCGTTAGTAAAAGATTATCTAGTAATCCCCCCCCCCAAAGTAGAGAATGCTGAATGCTCTGTGTCTGGCTTCAGTAATCTGTTTTGTGAAAATTCCCAGCTTCCCACAATCCTGTGTTAAGGCTCTAATGTCTCCAATGTGCCAACAGAAACAAATCTGAAAAAGAAAGAAAGATATTGGGACTCTTATTCATAAATAAAATTAACCTGCAATGTCTTGTGTTTGCCCTGGGCAGTTAGGACCACTGAGCTTTATCCTAGTCCCACCCCACGTGTCAAGTCTATACAATGTTATGGGTTGGAATCACATTCGATTTCCTAATTGGTCTGTAGTCTCATCTGCTTGACTGACCTTGATCTTCTACTATTTCTATCAATCTCAAATTCAGGGTTTGAACCATACTTCTTATATTCATAGTTGCCAGGTGGGTTCCTTCCTAATCATAGGGACTACCATAAATCCAACTGTCAAATGCCTAACATCTTCTATGTATACAATAACAACAACACTTGCCTTGCATAGTTTTTCTGAGAGGTAAGTGAAGTTTTATGAGATAAAGTATATGTAGCTGGAATACAACAAATGCTTTGATCATTGGTTCTTTCGTCCTTAGGCTCCCAACCACTAACACTGACCATAAGCTTTATGTTTTTTCATTTTTTTAAAGATGTTATTTATTTATTTGACAGTCAGAGATCACAAGTAGGCAGAGAGGCAGGCAGAGAGAGAGAGGAGGAAGTAGGCTCCCTGCAGAGCAGAGAGGTCGATGCAGGGCTCGATCCCAGGACCCTGGGATCTTGACCCAAGCCCAAGGCAGAGGCTTTAACCCACTGAGCCACCCAGGTGCCCCTGACTATAAGCTTTAAAGACATACCTTTACTGGTACAAATGACCTCCCTTGGTCATTGCCAATTGCTAAAGTATGCTACAGGCCTCTGAACTTGTATCTTAGGTCATTTGGTCACCACAATTTCCTTCCAATTTCAGCGGTCCTTAGTTTTCTCAAACACTTCCCTATAGGTCTGCCACTTAAGTGTCAGTGTGCAATACAACTGAATCAGGTTCAGCTATGGTGACATTCTGTAACAATCAAAACATGGACAAAGCTCTGAGTCCAATTAGGATGTAAAAGAACGAGGAAGACTGACATTACATGAAATGACAAAAGAAGCCTGTAGGCTAAAAAGCAGTAGCAGCATGGTGTCATGGTATTGCACCATTTATAATTATAATGATATTACAGAAATAGCAAAGAGGATGGAATGCTAAATGAGACTGTATTGTGGTAAGGTTTTTACACAGTGAATGAAATGACAGTAAATTATTTCAAGGCAAACTGTGCTTGTTTAAGGGTACACCTTCTCATCTACGGAGCAACCATTGGCAAATAGGTAAATGAATAGACAGAACCTTAAAAAAAAGATTAAAAATACTTAAAAAGATATGATTAATGCAAAAGCAAGCAGATGAGAATCTCAAGAACAAAGAAGAAATTGGACAGATAAAAACAAATAGCCAGGTTCATAGCAGCAATGGCCACAATCGTCAAACTGTGGAAAGAGCCAAGATGCCCTTCAACAGACACATGGATAAGGAAGATGTGGTCCATATGCACTATGGAGTATTATGCCTCCATCAGAAAGGATGAATACCCAACTTTTGTAGCAACATGGATGGGACTGGAAGAGATTATGCTGAGTGAAATATGTCAAACAGAGAGAGTCAATTATCATATGGTTTCACTTACTTGTGGAGCATAAGGAATAACAAAGAGGACATTAGGAGAAGGAAAGGAAAAGTGAATTGAGGGAAATTGGAGGGGGAGATAAACCATGAGAGACTGTGGACTCTGAGTAAAAACAGAGGCTTTTGGAGAGGAGGGGGATGGAGGGATGGGAGAACCTGGAAGTCGGTATTAAGGAGGGCACATATTGCAGGGAGCACTGGGTGTGGGCCATAAACAGTGAATCTTGGAACACTGAAAAAATTAAATTAAATTTTAAAAAGAAAAAAAAAAATAGCCAGATGGTAGACTTAAACTAAAGAATACCAATATTTAACATTAAATGTAAATGGATTAAATGTTCTAATTAGGAAGCAGATATTTTGAGAATCACTTGTTTAAAAATGTCAATGAAGAAAGAACTACCTCTACTATATTTATAAGAGAGATACCTGAAATATAAAGATACAAATAAGAAGATACAGATATGTTCAAAGTATGTAATAAGATATTTTATGAAAACACAAATCTGCTATTCTTATCAGAAAAAGTAGTTACCATAAAAAAATTACTAGAGATAAAGAAAGAACTACTTATAGTGATAAAGTGCCAACCCAAAGCCATGAATATACTAATTTGCATAGGTCTAATTGTAGAGTTTCAAAGTACATGAAGAAAAAAAAAACAGAAAAATGAAAAAATGGAAACAGAAAATGGAGAAAAGACATTTGCACAATCATATTTGAATATTTTAATACTCTCCTCTTAGTAATTGATAGAATAAGTGGGTAAGAAGTAAACATATAAAAAATCTGAATCATACTATCACCCACCTTAGCCTAATAAAAATTAATACAGCACTAGACTTAGTTCCAGAACACACATTATTTTCAAGTGTACATATAACATGCTTCAAGGCACATACTATGTCTGGTTACTGATGTCTCAATATATTTCAGAGAATTTAAATCATAAAGCACATATAAGCATAAGAAAAAACTAGAAATCAAGAATAAGGTAATTAATAAATTCTCACTAATTTGTAAATTAAAAAATCTAAGTCTTGGGGTGCCTGGGTGGCTCAGTGGGTTAAAGCCTCTGCCTTCGGCTCAGGTCCTGATCCCAGGGTCCTGGGATGGAGCCCCAGATCGGGCTCTCTGCTCAGCAGGGAGCCTGCTTCCTCTTCTGTCTTTGCCTGCATCTCTGCCTACTTGTGATCTCTGTCAAATGAATAAATAAAATCTTTTTTAAAAATCTAAGTCTACGTGAACCTGTAGTCAATAAATACAAAAGAAATTAGAAATATTTTGAGACAAATGGAAATAAAAGCACAACATAAAATTTATAGGATGTGGATATAGTGATAATTTTATCTTTAAAGTTTTATATTAGGAAATCAGTATCTAGAGGCACCTCAGTGGCTCAGTAGGTTAAATGTCCAACTCTTGGTTCTGGTGTAGGTCATGATCAAAATGTTATCAGCTTTGGTGGGGTGGACAAGCAAACACTAACATTTATATGAAAATACAAAGGATCTGAATTGTTCAAAACTTTCCTGAAAAACACATATAATATTAGAGGAATGAAATAACCTGATTTTAAGTCTTATTACAACACTTAACTTTTAAGGAGTGTGGTATTAGTATAAATAGAAGCAAATGGAACAACAACAAAACAAAACAAGACAAAAAAAAAAAACACAAAAAAGAGTCCAGAAATAGATTCATGCAAATATGGTCAACTACTCTATGACAAAACAGTCCAAGCAATCATTTCAATTTGGAATTCATGGCTCACACCATATACTAAAAATAGCTCATACACAACTGATAAATTACTAGACACTACATCCAAAACTAATGATTGTTATAAGTTGGCTAATTGAATTTCACTTAAAAAAATTAGCTCAGCATGGACTGCAGACTTAAACACAAAACTCAAAAATATAAAGCTCCTAGAAACAAGAAGGGAAGTATCTTGCCAACAGTGATGTAAACAGACTTCGTAAATAAACCCACAAAAGGCTAACCTTTAAAGAAAAGACAGTTAATAATTTAGACTTCATTAAAATTAAAAACTTTATCTTATCAAGAAGGTTAATCATTTACCAGGATCTGCTTCCAGGGATTATTATCTTCATTAACAACTGTTTCTGTTTGGGTTTTCCCAGACACAAAGAAAAGAGAGTGGCAATATGTTTGGTAGATAATACCAGGAAACATTAGAAAGAGAATAGGGAAATTAAACAAGGAAGTAACAAAGTCAGTAATAGCTATGTCCTCAAGAAAGAAACAGCTCCAGTCATTCTGACTGGAATACACTGGGACAGAGTTTAAAATACCCCTTTGAGATTTCCCAACTGAGTGACAGAGACACTGTGCTATTCATCCTATGAAAATGGCACTCCTGGGCAGAAAAATGTTCCCAGGATATTAGCTCCTAGCACTTCCTTGCCTGAGCTGTGCCTGTTCCCTCCACCAGAAAAGGCTCCCAGGAATACAGGTATAGAGGGTTTCAGCAAGAATTCCTGAGCAGCAGAAGTTTGTAACAAGAGAATTCTCCGCACTACCAAAATCTGATGCATATATTGCTGAAAATATTTCCCTAACAACCGTTTTAGGACTAAAATTCCTGTAAGTCATCAACAACAGAATTAGATGGAGGCAGAGTTCAGAATCCAAGGGTATGAGGGTTCATGGGTTGAGGTTTGAAGATTCATCTAGGGGAGTTGGTTGTTAGCTTTGTTCCTTCCGCCTCAAAGGCTCTCCCTATGCACCTTTCCTCTTCCCAGCTAACTCCTATCTATTATTCAGAACTCATTTTAAAATCCTCCCCGATCTTTTCCCAGCACATCATGCCCCTGTAAAAAGCACACTTTAACACCTTAGACATGGTCTTGCTAACATCCTTCCCAATTTAAATTACATGAATAATAACAACTTAGTTTTGTTTCATGCTAAAATATTAGCCCCAAGAATGCAGGGACTGTATATAATTTCCACTGCTGTGTCTTTAACCTTTAACAGTATTTCTAAAACAGAGTAGGCATACAACATAATATTTTTTGTTCAGCTGATGTATTAATAAATTGACTAAGAACTACAGAATATTTTAGATTACCTAAGGACTGGTTTCCCTTGTAAATTATGAAAAATAGAAAGTATCCAAGGAGATCTACTACAGCCAGTCAAGAGAAACTTGGCCAGAGAATGAATATACACGCTCAAGAAGTCTATCTTAACAAAGTCCATTTGATAAAGAGATTCTAATAAGAAATACATGGAGAGGGAGAAAACACACACAAACACATGAAGTATCTACCGATGTTAAAATATACAGGTGTAGAATTTATTTGAATAAATAAACTGACAGATCAATAACAAAATACTAGAAGAGGGGTATGTGAGATCCTCAGCACACATAAAATATACCATTCAAAACTTCAAACAAGAGCACATGGCATGACACTGGATATGGAAAATCCTAAGATTCTACTGAAAGACCATTAGGACTAAAAATTGAATTCGGTGAAGTTGTAGTATACAAAAATCAATACATAGACATCTATTATGTTTCTATACACTAAAATGAACTAGCAGAAAAGAACTTAAAGAAAACAATTTCAGGGGCGCCTGGGTGGCTCGGTGGGTTAAAGCCTCTGCCTTCGGCTTGGGTCATGATCTCAGGGTCCTGGGATCGAGCCCCGCGTCGGGCTCTCTGCTCAGCGGGGAGCCTGCTTCCCTTTCTCTCTCTCTGCCTGCCTCTCTGCCTATTTGTGATCTCTGTCAAATAAATAAATAAAATCTTAAAAAAAAAAAGTTTGTGCACCAATTCAAAAAGCTCTTTAAAAAAATAACAATTTCATTTAGAATTGCATTGAAAAGAACAAAATATCTAGCAATAAATTAAACCAAGGAGGTAAAAATTTTAAGACATTGATGAAATAAACAAAGATGACACAAGCAAATGGATAAATGTACCGTGCTCATGGTTTGAAAGAGTTGATATCGCTAAGATGTCCACATTATACATTCAATGCAGCCTCTAACAAAATATCAATAGTGTTTTTCAGAGAACAACAACAAATAATGCTAAAATTTATATGGAACCACGGAAGACCTTGAATAGCTAAAGCTTCAGGAAAGAAAAAGAAAAAAAGCTGCAAATATCAGAATCTCAGATTTCAAACTATGCCACAAAGATATGGTAATTAAAACAGTACGGTACTGGCACAGAAATAGACACACAGATCAAAAGAACGGACTACAGAGCCCAGATATAAACCCATGCTTATATGGTCATTAATCTACAACAAAAGAAGAATATACAATGGGAAAAAAAGAACCTCTTCAATAGAGGGTCTTGGAAAAAGTGGACAGCTTCTACAAAAGAATGACACTGGACCCCCTTCTTATACCCATAAAGATAAACTCAAAATGAATTAAAGACCCAATTGTAACACCTATGCCATAAAACTTCTTAAAAAGTTGGGGCGCCTGGGTGGCTCAGTGGTTTAAGCCTCTGCCTTTGGCTCAGGTCATGATCCCGGGGTCCTGGGATCAAGCCCCGCGTCGGGCTCTCTGCTCAGCAGGGAGCCTGCTTCCTCCTCTCTCTCTGCCTGCTCTCTGCCTACTTGTGTTCTCTCTCTGCCAAATAAATAAATAAAAATCTTTATTAAAAAAAAAAAACTTCTTAAAAAGCAAAATAAAACAAAAAAAACAAAACACAAGCAGTGATCTCTTAGACACCAACCTTAGAATATTTTTTTGGTTATTTCTCTCCAAGCAAGGTAACAGAAGCAAAAATCACCAGTTGGGACTACATCCAACTGCAAAGCTTCTTCACAGCAAAGGGAACCAGCAACAAAACAAAAAGGCAAAAGTTATTCGCAAATGACATATCCAGGGGTTGATATCCAAAATACATAAAGAACTCATACAACTGAACACACACACAAAAAGATTTCAAAAATATTAACACTATTCTCACCACAACTTGAATATATTCCTATGTTTTTACACATCTGAATTCTTTTCAATTTTTTCCTGTTAAATACAATCCTCAAGAATATTTACTAGCATGTATGTTTATACATGTATATTTCAATAAGATATTTTAACAATGATAAAGAATACAAGTTTTATATATTTTTTAAAGATTTTATTTATTTGACAGACAGAGATCACAAGTAGGCAGAGAGGCAGGTAGAGAGAGAGAGGAGGAAGCAGGCTCCCCATGGAGCAGAAAGCCCAGTGCAGGGCTCAATCCCAGGACCCTGGGATCATGACCTGAGCCAAAGGCAGAGGCTTTAACCCACTGAGCCACCCAGGCACCCCCAAGTTTTATATTTTTAAAATTTTGAATATTAATGATGCATTTTCCTTCAAAAAACTGTTCTATTTATATTGTAAAGAATATTCTCTACAATCTTGCCAATGCTTGTTATTATTAACCCTCTTTTAAACTATACCCTTTTAACGAACAAAATAAAACTTTACCTCTACGTTGTGTTTTCTTAATAAGGGCACAGAGAGGCTTGAATGTATTTTTATCTCTTGAATTACCTCATCCTATTTCTTCCCCTTTTTCTAATAATCTATGTCTTATCACATTCTTTATGGTCTGTATGTATTTCTGATACAAATATTTTTATACAATATATAGAGTGAACTTAGTGTTTACTTATTTTCTACTCTGTCCCTTGTTTATAAACTTTCTAAAGGTGACTTTTGTTTTGATGAAACACAGAGCTTAATTAATAAGCACACACATCAGGGACAGATTTTATGTGGACAGACCCTGGCTTTGTCACTTACCACCTGTGCAACCATGTACAAACCCCTTAACTTTGAATATCAGTTTTATCCCCTTTCTAAAATGGGTATAATACCCAATGCTCATAGCAGCAATGGCCACAATCACCAAACTGTGGAAAGAGCCACAATGCCCTTCAACAGACGAATGGATAAAGAAAATGTGGTCCATATATATAATGGGATATTACTCAGCCATCACAAAGGATGAATACCCAACTTTTGTATCAACATGGATGGGTCTGGAGGAGATTATGTTGAGTAAAATAAGTCAAGCAGCGAAAGTCAATTATTGTATGGTTTCACCTACTTGTGGAGCATAAGGAATAACATGGAGGACATTAGGAGAAGGAAAGGAAAATTAAATTGAGGGAAATTGGAGGAGGAGATGAACCATGACAGATTGTGGACTCTGAAAAACAAACTGAAGGTTTTGGAGGGAAGGAGAATGGGGAAATGGGTGAGCCTGGTGGTGGGTATTACAGAGGGCATGTACTGCATGGAGCACTGGGTGTGGTGCATGAACAATGAATCTTGGAACACTGAAAAATAAAATTAAATTTTAAAAAATGAGTGTAATAGTATTGGCTACCTCAGGTTTAATGAGGATCACATGATTCATCATTATTACTTTGCTTTTGTTTTTGTTATTCTGAAGACTTTCTATTTATATCTTGATTAGGAAGGCTCATCTCATCACAAATTGAAGAAGAAATATGGATTGGTATTGATTTTTATTTACTTTCTTTCTTTTTTTTTTTTTTACCTTATCTATAGGGACCCACATACTATCTACACAATGGAAATTATTAAAACCCAGACACAGCTTTTTTCAAACAAGAATCAACCATATGTGTGCCTGTTGCAACGAACCAGCATCACAGACCACAGTGTTTGCCTTTCCATCGATAGCACTCAGGTCACTACTATGTGTCCAGCTCCAAGTCTGTGTAGAAGTTTTGAAAATGGAATCTTTAGATACATAATCCACAGAGCATTTCACACACTGAGTGGCGGTCCATAGAGGTTTGTCAGCCATTTAAACTCCAAACTGCTTTTATTTACTGTGGCATAAAACCGGAGTCTAGGGAGCCAAATGCTGAGTGAAGGAATGGTTGACCACTAGGACACTAGGATATTAAACACACAACAAAGATTTAAAAAAAGAAAAAAGTGAAGGAGCACCTAGTCAGTTAAACATCTGACTCTTACTTTTGGCTCAGGTTGTGATCTCAGTGTCATGAGATCGAGCCTGAGATGGGCTCTGCACTCAATGTGGAGTCTACTCAAGGCTCTCTCTCTCTCTCTCGCTCTCTCTCTCTTTGCTCCTCCCCTCTGCACTCACACTTGCCCTCTCTCAAATAAAAACAAATAAATCTTAAAAAAAAAAAAAGTGGGGGAAGGGAAAAGAATAAAAGTAAAATGACACCAAAAGAAACAACAAATCCTTGCCCCTTTCAACTCAATTGGTTGGACAGGGTTCCTGAATGCCTTTTCTATAGCCTCTATCACAATCTTCATAGAACACGTTTTGAGGTTTTCCACCCAAGTTACCCTTTTATGAATATACTAGACATTGTCAATGTTGCCCTTGACCTAAACAGAATTATCCAGACATGGCAGTGGCCAGAACAAAGCGGATGTTTGCCTTGGTCATTACATTAAATTTTTACAACTGCTGGACAGACTGTATAAACTCTGAGAAGGTACCACAGAGTTCCTATGTTTCTGCCTCATAGTGGGGTTGTGATCACTTTAACTCCATAGCTATAGCCTAAGAAGCAAAATTCAGGTAAGTTCAGGTATTCTTTATATATACTTACGTATGTGGTCTTTAAAATTAATTGTACATGTATCAACTTTACAGTATATCTCTGATTTTTCATTATAACCTATCAAGTTAATTCTACTCTGAGTAATAATCCTGCATTTTCCATATCCACTGAATGAGTAAAGCATTTTATTTTTTTTTAAAGAATTTATTTATTCATTTGACAGACAGAGATCACAAGTAGGCAGAGAGGCAGGCAGAGAGAGAGGAGGAAGCAGGCTCCCTACTGAGCGGAGAGCCCAATGTGGGGCTCAATCCCAGGACCCTGAGATCATGACCTGAGCCGAAGGCAGAGGCTTTAACCCACTGAGCCACTCAGGCACCCCAAGTAAAGCATTTTAATTCTTACATGTCATTTACTATCTTTAACGTAAGTACCCCCATATTTATTTACTTGCTAGAGACTCTAAAAGATGAGATAATTCAACAGTGACCAAACAGAGAATAAATAGCAATGCTAGTGACTGAACTCAGGTCCATCTAATTCAAAAAAATCCTTTCTCTTCCAAAACACTGTACAGATTCAGAGTGTGGTAGAATACTCCCTCCTCCTCCTCCCAACATTATTCTTTTTTCAGATCAGTATCTGAGTTATTTATAAACTAGGTAAGCATGGCAGGATCAAGGACAGAGCTCTGTGGCATGCCACTAGAGAACATTTTTTGTGTGTTGGCAATGACCCATTAGTCAATACCTCGATAAGACTAATTCCACCAGCCACAAGCTGACCTAATTTTGACAAAGTCCAACCTATACATCATCATCATGTTCATAAGAATACCATGAGAGACTTTGTCAAAAAGCTTGCTGGGACATGAAACATGATGTCTGTCTGCAGCAATTCCAAAATTCTGTTAGTGAATTTGGGTCACCACTATTTAAGAGAATATACTTGGTTTTCACCCTTCCAGACTTGTCAAAGCCCTTACAATGTCAGTGTCCACTGGGGCTCTGAGAGGCAGCACTGTAAGGGTCTATCTAGCCAGAGCAATTCCATCCAGTTAAACAGTGATTTTGTTGTTTATGCAGTAAAATGTAAACTGACCCTGCCCCCCCCACCCCCACCTCAGGGAACTTAAACTTAAAGGCAAGTCCGGGAAACCAGTCCCAGGCAACAAAGCCCAAATACAAGGGCGGGTCAAGCCAGGTGGAGACATCCAATCAGTGGGGCGCACATACCATCTCCCTAGCTACCAAGGAGTGTGGGTCCCACCTTTTGGGTGCCATTTCTGACCAAGGTGATAGGCTAGTTCAAATAGCTACTATGGGGTGAATTGTAATTTAATTGGCCACCCGTGTGTGACCTGGCATGACTGCGCACCTTTCTTTGTGTGTTACAATCTCATTGGCCACCTGTGTGTGGCCAGGCCCAACCACATGGCCTTTGCTCTATAAAAGTTAGTCTGTAAGGCAGGGAGGGGTTGCCTCTTTGTAAGAGATGGCCCCGGCTGGTCGGTTAGAGTCTTGATGCTTGGCTCGAAATAAAGCTTTGCTTGACCTTCGCTTTGAATCAGTCTCGCTCCTTTAACCACAGACCCATTACTGGGGGACCTAACGAGCACGTCTCCTATTAGGTCCTTTGCCAGGGAATCTCCCCCTTTCTGAAAGGTACTAGATCTATTATAAGACAAATATCCTGAGGAGTTAAATAACTGGCTCACCCATCGATTTCAGTCTGAAATCTCTGACACAATGTGAATCGTAGTTAGTTTGGTCAAACTTCCTGCATCATTGATGGCCTGAGATAAATATAAACATATGGAAACACACATATATGAGTCTCTCTAACACACACACACACACGCACACACTCATATCATTAATAAATTCCAGAATTCTGGTGGACACTGGCCTCAAATTAATCATGTTTGTTTCCTTCTGGTTATCTCACAGGTAGGATGCTTTTGTGTGCCTGCTTTCTGTATAGGAGCTACACATGGAAAGTGGCAAGCATCATTTACAGACTCAATGTGAAGAAATCTGATGTAGACAGCATGTAATAATAACTCCACAGAATCTGCAATCTCTTGAATTGGCCAGGCCACTCAGTAATGCCTATCTTGCTTACTTTGTTTCCAAATCCTTCCTGCTACTTCAGCAGAGTAACTTTGAGAAATACTCTTCTGTGCCTCTTACTTTCTATAGCTTTTCTCCAGTGTTTTATGTGTGTGTATAGTTTATTATTTCCGCCTTCAAATTCATTTGTTTTTTTTCCTTCAGTTTTTCTCAGAGCCTTCCTTTTAGCTACTTGCTTTCCAGAATCAGTGCTGCCCATGAGGTTTTAGTCACAAAACAACAAAACAGAAATGTCTCTGAGCTCCTTGTATCTTACCTGGGAGCAGGGGGAGGTAGAGAACATCAGTTCATAGCCCTGGAAATAAAGTGTGATAGACATGCCTTCTTCCTCATCTCAGGTCCTCTCAAACCATCTTTTATCCTAATTATTACGATAGTAGCTGCACTCATAAATTGGTACCCTTCCAGCAGCTCATCACAAAAGCATCCTGTATGTCTTGTTTCCTTCTCTGGGCTTCTTCCAGTTCACTGCATGATACACCTATGGGAACTCTCCTGGCAGTGACATATGTCCAGCCTAGAAGAGAGAGGGAGTTACGTACAGGTGACTTTCAACCTATGGGGCATGAGAACTATTGGGTGAATGTTCTTCCTTAGGTTAAGCAGACAATTCCGAGGTTCATTCTGTACATCAGAAGGTCCCAACAAGGTCAAGTTCCAGTCACTCATAGCGGTAGTAATTGTACACCTTTCTGAAATTACATTTCTCTTCTCTGTTTGACTCTTTGAAGGCTCTTACTTCTACTCCCTGAGGTTGCTTCCCTAGTTAACTACCTGGAGGCACACCCGTCTCTTTAGCTTTGTCATGGGGGAACCCAGGCTAGGATCGGGAGATTTATGGTCTTCATGTTTGAATGTGACATTCATTTTTAGGGTTACTTTTTTTTTTTTCTTCCAAGTAGGAAATCTTCTTGCCAAAATAGGATTAAAATTCACCCTCAAACGCCCCAATATCCAGTGACCCTTCAGCGCTCATACAGAAGAGGCAGCTGCCAAATAGCACATAAATACAGATACAGAGGACACTGTGAACTCAAAAGAAAAAGATGAAAATGCAGGATCACAGCCATTATTCAGGTTAGGGTAGGACACAGTTTGGAATAGCAAATCCTTAGATAGAAATACATTGATGAGGGGCGCCTGGGTGGCTCAGTGAGTTAAGCCTCTGCCTTTGGCTCAGGCCATGATCTCTGGGTCCTGGGATCGAGCCCTGCATCGGGCTCTCTGGGAGCGGGGAGCTTGCTTCCCACCCCCCACCCTGGCCTGCCTCTCTGCCAACTGTAATCTCTTTCTGTGTCATATAAATTATATATATATATATATATATATATATATATATATATTTTTTTTTTTTTTTTTTAAAGAAATACACTGATGAGCTCTGGGCTACAGTATCTCCTTTATCATTTTTTTAAAGATTTTATTTATTCACCTGACAGACAGAGATCATAAGCAGGGAGAGAGGCAGGCAGAGAGGAGGAAGCAGGCTCCCCGCAGAGCAGAGAGCCCAATGCCTGGCTCGATCCCAAGACCCTGAGATCATGACCTGAGCAGAAGGCAGAAGCCCAATCCACTGAGCCACCCCGGCGCCCTCTCCTTCATCATTTTAATCAATGCATTAAATCCAGAGGCACCTGTGTCAGAGCATTTTGGGTGGGACAAGCCACTATGCACGTTGTAGCTTGAGGCACAATAATTCCCTTAGCCACACAGGCCAGTGGGATGATGGAGGGATTGCAAATATTTCTTCTCAATTTATTACATATAAATGCAAATTATTGTCCTTTAAAGCTATTTGCAGTGGGGCGCCTGAGTGGCTCAGTGGGTTAAAGCCTCTGCCTTCGGTTCGGGTCATGATCCCAAGGACCTGGGATCGAGCCCCACGTCGGGCTCTCTGCTCGGCAGGGAGCCTGCTTCCTCCTCTCTCTCTCTGCCTGCCTCTCTGCCTACTTGTGATCTCTCTCTCTCTCTCTCTCTCTGTCAAATAAATAAATAAAATCTTTAAAAATTAAAAAAAAAAAAAGCTATTTGCAGAAAGTCCTGTGAACCCTCTTGTCCTCCTCTTAAAGTCTAAAATTTGAATCCCCATCTATTAATGATAACCAAGGGTTCATACTATGGGTCCATGCAACAGATCTATCTAAATCAGGGTGTTCTTGGTTCTAAGTAATAGAAGCATCCATTTAAGCTAAATTAAGGACCAAGAAAATGTTTTATCTCCTGTTTAAAAAACAAAAAAACAAAAAAAA
This sequence comes from Lutra lutra, assembly GCF_902655055.1. Lineage (NCBI taxonomy): Eukaryota > Metazoa > Chordata > Mammalia > Carnivora > Mustelidae > Lutra > Lutra lutra. The sequence goes on from NC_062282.1 coordinate 146,148,333, forward strand.
ACAAAACAAAACAAAAAAACCCCAAAAACTTGAATACAGGGGTTTCCAAGATTAATTGATCCACATACTCAGTGATTGTAACAAGGACCCAGGTTCTTTCTGTCAACAAGCTGTCAGCTCCTTCCTCCCTCTGTTTCCAAGAAAGCTATCACTGTCCACGGTGTCCCCTTCACACTGCCAATGTTCAGTGGTGGCAAGTGTACCTCGGTGCTTTCCTTAGGGAGGGAGGATTCTTTGTATCAAAACTGATTTCTCATTACCAAGAATTTGATCACATGCCCCAGCTAAACCCATTGCTGGCAATGGCAATGAAATCGCCATGGCTGACTTAGACTAATAATCCAAGCTGGAATCAATGTCAATGAGTCAACCACAGTGTCCAGAACACGTACCTCACTTGATATGTTAGTATCTAAGGCTCTTACATCCAGAGTAAACAAAGCCAGATAAAGAGCACCCCCAACCAAATGAAGCTTGTTTTACTGAACACACAGCAACACAAAATTATTTTTATGCCACAGGAAAACCTGGTTCAGAAAGATTTCCAGCACAATTTCCCAGATCAAAGTCTTTTCTGCAAGACCCAGATCATTATCTGAACACTGAGCATAATGAGGTCACTATAAACAACACTTCTTTTTGTGTTTATTGGCTTCTATGTCACAAAGTTACACACTAGAGAAGTTCTTTGAAGTTCAAAAGAGGACAAATCAATACTTGATGTAACGAGCCTGTCTCATACCTTTTAAATTACACCCCGACATAATTTATATATCCCATGGGTTTGATTGGCAACTGTATAATTTCTGTCCAAAAGTCCAATCGTTGGCTTGAGGTCAAGCCCAACGTGAATAAACACTTATCAATGTGCCAGGTGCAACTCATGTTGTGATGAAGTTCTGATATTTTACAGGGGGGCTTCTCTCCACTTGAATCTTCTGTCATTTTGACAATTGAATCTCATTTGCAAGGCAAGGATAAAAAAGACAAGTTTACATCCCGACATCTTCTGACGTCTCTCTGGAGGTGATGAATCCCTGTTTTGGTTAAGGCTCAAAATAATTGAGCAATGGCAAGTAAATGAGAGAATAGTTTTCACAGTAGCTTCCGTCTTAACCGTCTGTCAAAGCATCTTGTCAGGTTACAAAACAATGATTTAAATCCCAAATGCAACTCATCTCGCACCCATGTGAGGCAGTTATACATGCGTGCTCAAGATACATGCTTGCGTATAACAGAAATATTCTCCCAGGTTATGGAATATGCCAGGTTTTATCCCTGTGTTGGTAAACAACATGAAAGAAATATCCATACTCAAAAGTCCAAATCACTGTAGCACAGGAAATACAAAATTACTATATTTATATTATTATTAGAAACTAATCTAGAATGATTGCCATTCTAGAAAAGAAGCATTGACCTAAAGACCAGTTCCCAAGTTCCAACCCTTTTGCAGATCATCCAAGAAGACAGGGCATTTGTCTTCAGAAGTTTCAAATATTTTTTTTTTTCATTTATAAGGTGTTAATGATTTATTATGTGTCTTTGCCTATGGAACGATCATTTTTCACTTTAATTCACGGCTGAGTATATCTAGAACTGAAGTTCCATTGATCTCCCCTGATTGGTATGATAAATAATAAATAAAAATTTTGTTTTTAACAAAATTCCCTAGAATATGTATTCTCTGCTTATATTTCTCCCTTGAAAATAGAAGTACCCTCTCTCTGCCAGATAGATAAAAATATATATTTTTTAAAATGGGGCACCTGAGTGGCTAAGTTGGTTAAGCAGCTGCCTTTGGTTTAGGTAATGGTCCCAGGGTCCTGGGATCAGGCCCCACGTCAGTCTCCCTGCTCAGTGAAAAGCCTGCTTCTCCCTCCAGTCGAATCTACACTCTGGTGGCTGAATTCATTCACAGGAGTCCTTTGAATGGAGACCCTGATCCAAGTGTTGGCTCTCACTCGGGGGGTGGGGGGAGGGGGAGGCGGAGATATTATTCAGTTCTCCTGCCTCCCCCAGTGCTCACTCTGGGCAATCAAAACATTTCCCCTCCTCTGGAATTAATACAGAGATAAAGTCTCAATCTAACCTTTATAAGTGAGGAGGTGCATTTGACCACCACTTTTTAGTTCTTAAAAACCCTCTTTCCCTTTGTCTCCCTCTTTGAAATACACTCAGCTTGGCATCCTTAAAACTTGGTTCAGTTAAGTTGCGGCATTTTACAAAGCACAGCTTGAGAAAGTGGAGTATCATTACTCAACATTATAGACTTAAATATGGTGTCACCCACTGTCCTTTCTTCCTTCATGTAGTCAATGAGGAGAGGGTAAACATCTCTCAGATGCATCAAAGCAACAGAAGCTGGCGGATGATAAGGAAATGGGTATACATCATGTCATCTCTGCTCATGTTCACTGAAAAATTTTTATTTAACTAAGAAACTCAAATCACCTCCTCATTGAAAGAGGACTATAAATGTGGACTATTATCATTTGCAGTATCTAATAGGGACATATCCTGTGGCAGTGCAATAAACGTTTGTGATACTTATTCAATGAATATTTATTGAGCATTTACTATGTATACACACCTTCTTAGGTGCTTGGATATGGTGATGGGCAAAACAAACTTCTTGCACTGGAAAAGCTTACATTCATTTAACAACATCCTTTGCAACCTCTTAAAATGGGTGCTATTACTAATCTCATTTCTTAGAGAATAGTGTAATGGGATTTAAAGGTTAATTCATTTGCCTGATGTCATACAACCATTAAGCTCCAAGATAGGCTGTGAATCCAGGTCCCTATGAGTCTAGAGCTTGAATCCCTAATTACTTTAAATATAAAACTCAATGCATAGTACATTCTAGTTGACCAGGAACTCGTAGCAATTGTCGTAATCTTAAAAACAATGAAATACAAAAATGAAAAAATAGGGAATCTATTATGATAAAAAGACTTAGACCCAGCAAACCAGCTACCTCCTTCTTGAATCCCTGTTTCAAAAGTTTACAGCCGTAGTAACAACAGTAGAGGCAGTATGAAATAAGCAATAAGTGGAGAGGCCTACGGAGTCCGGAAAACTTCCCATCCGCTCTTACTACACACTGCTTACGACCTGTGTGATGCTGTGCAATGACGTAATGCCTCCAGGTTTTGGTTTCCGTAGAACGGAGTGGACAGTACTACCTATCAAAACAAGCTATTGTGAAGCTCAGGGAATGAGGCTGCATGTCCTGAGCTCAGTACAGAGCCTGATTCATAGCGTACACTCCAAAGACACTGGACCTGACTCTCCCTATGTGAGCAACACTTAAGGCAGAAGAACCGCCTGTGTTATGGATACAGATACCTCGTACATTGAGAGAGGCTAACTCAGGGTTTTTCACAGCTCATATTTTCTCACAGCTTTACAAGTTTCTCAGGTATATAGGCTCGAGAGAAGAGATAGGAGGTCTTCATCTTAAAGACACCTAATTAGTTGCCTCATGCTTAACTTATAGGCACATAAAATCATGGATGTGTGTTATAGGCTAGGTACCAAAATTTGGTGAAAATCACCTTAAACTGAAAACACTTTTAATAGCAAACTGGCTATGTTTCTTATATATAATGCACTGAAGAAAATTTCAAGTGATATTTACCACTTTCGAACTTCAAAAAAAAAAAAACCTGATAGTCCTGTTTTTTAGCTTTAGCTTTAAAAGGGTAATTATATGTATGTTTGTGTGTGATCTATATATATGTTTCTGTGCATATATCCATATTATATATATACATATATATTATATATGTGTGTGCATATATATTATATATAAGTGTATACATACACATATACACACACACACATATATATGAAATCTCCAGATATATATACTAATCTTTGAGTATGGTCAATTTAAGTATATACCACTAAGCAAGCCATAAAAGGGGTGCCTGGCTGACTCAGTCAGAAAAGAATGGGTTTGAGCTCCATGTGAGGTGTAGAGATTACTGAAATAAATAAATAAATAAATAGATAAATAAATAAATAAACAAACTTCAAAGGAAAGCCATAAGAAACAAAATTGATATGTTTGACTTTGTAGAAAATCAAAATCATATATTTAAAAAATGCAGAAGACAGACTTTAAAACATATTGTAAACCAGAAGAAGAATAGTAACACATGTGATACACAAAATTATTTCTGTTCTATATAAATAGGTCCCAAATCACTGAGGAAAAATGACAAATTCTTAGGGAAAAGATGTAAAAAGCTTTTCACATGCAGGAAAAATGAAACCACGAATGGCACTGAAGTACTTGAAAAATGTTCAAATTTACTCATAATTGAAACACTGCACATCAAAACAAAAAGGCTATTTCTTTTTACCACTGTGAATAGAATATATCAAAAAGGAAATTAACACCCAGGATTGGCAAAGTGCAGGGAAAGAGACATTCATTGTTCATAGGACTATATATTTGTGTATCCTCTATGGAAAGAAACTTGACAAAATGTTAAGCAAATATATACCACAGTCCTAAAATACAAGTATCTTTTTACTTAGTATTTGCACTTCTGGATTTTATTTTACAGATATGCAGACTTTATACACAAAGAATTCAATGAAAAGTGTTATCATTGTTTATGGAAGACAAAGAGTAAAATCTATGTATATGGCCATCAAGATTGGATTAACAAAGCATATTTTATTACAGCTATGCCATGGTATAAGATGTAGATCTATTTATACAAGCTATGATGGAATTATCTCATATGTATATGAGATAATTATATATAAAATCTTATAAATTATAAGGTAATACATATATATAAATCTTAATATATACATTAGCTTTTATAAATTATAAGATAATATATCTATATATAAATCTTAAAATATACATATATTTTATATTTATATGTTATATTTATATTTATAAATATAAATATAAATATATTTATATTTATAAAATATATGTATATTTTAAGATTTTATTTATTTATTTGAGAGAGAGAATGAGAGAGAGAGCATGAGAGGGGAAAGGGTCATAGAGAGAATCAGACTTCCCACTGAGCAAGGAGCCCAATGTGGGACTCGATCCCAGAACCCCAGCATCATGACCTGAGCTGAAGGCAGTCACTTAAACCAACTGAGCCACCCAAGCACCCTCTCCAAAATATATTAAGAGGAAAAAAGCCCACAAGACTGAGAAACTTCACCATAGTAACTTCCCATTTGGGTAAAAAAGAAGATATACCTGACGACTAGAAAAAGAGAAAAGAGATTTATTTTTCAAGTCTGTGTGGTGTATCTCTTGCTTTTTAAGTTGTTAAAATGTATATAAGTAGGTACTACTCAAAGAAAAAGAGAATTATAAACAGAACAGAAATAGCTGCAGAAAGAAGAGGAAAACAAAAACAAAAGAGATACTGAGGAGTAATTTAAAAGGTATATGGATAATTATGATGCATTCTGAAGAAAGTTCTAAAAACATGAACATGAGTAAGAAAATAATCATATAATAAGTTAAAAATTACCAAAACCAAAGACCTTAATCTTCACCATAAAAAAACCAAATGGATGACAAAAATTGCACCACCTAGAATTTGGTATTTCAGAAAATGCACATTAAAAGAATGGCCTAAAATATAACAGGAAATATGCTTGCCCACCAAGAACTAAAATTGAGTTTAGTATTGATAATCTTACCTACCGTTACAGTTTCTAAATATTAAGGATGGAATCCATCAAAGCTCTAGGTGGAAATGTATCCCCTGATTAATAATTCTATACCCAGCCAAAATATCATCAAGTCTGGGAGCAAAGTAGAGAAGGACTTTGTCAGACATGAACAGAATCAGCAATATTAGTTCCTATGTGTTCTTTCTCTAAAATTCATTCAGCGATAGGGACGCCTGGGTGGCTCAGTTGGTTAAGCAGCTGCCTTCGGCTCAGGTCATGATCCCAGCATCCTGGGATCGAGTCCCACATCGGGCTCCTTGCTTGGCGGGGAGCCTGCTTCTCCCTCTGCCTCTGCCTGCCATTCTGTCCGCCTGTGCTCGCTCGCTCTCCCTCTCTCTCTGACAAATAAAAAAAAAAAAAATCTTAAAAAAATAAAAAAAATAAAAAAAAATTCATTCAGCGATATACTTCAGGAGAAAACAGTGATAATAGGATGACACCCAATCTCAAAAACAGTGGTAGTAACACTGGAAAGAAAAGAAACTAAAGCCACGAGTAATGGCTATCTAACCACCAAAAAGGAAATCTCCCCCAAGTGGGAAGCAAGTCACAGATTCCCAAGAAGGATTTCTTTAGTATAACTGATGAGACTGAGCGGATACTGTAAGATGTTGAAATATTCTGGTGAGGGGCACCTGGGTGGCTCAGTTGGTTGAGCATCTGCCTTTGGCTCAGGTCATGATCCCAAGGTTCTGGAATCCAGCCCCTCAGCAGGGAGCCTGCTTCCCTTCCTCTCTCTCTGCCTGCCTCTCTGCCTACTTGTGTTCTCTGTCTGTCAAATAAATAAATAAAAGTCTTAAAAAAAAAAAAAAGAAATGTTCTGGTGATAGTAGAGTAACAGTTTCTTCTGTTCTTCTGAACTAAGTAATTTTTAACTCCTCAGATTACCCCTGTAGAATGTTCTGCCTCTGCAAATGCTACTTCCTCTTCTTAATATTACACGGCTGTGTTTCACCTTTTTAAAGCACTTTTTAAAATTAGTTTATTCAATACTGGCAGCAGAGTATTTATTCAATTTAGTAAGCACTTAGCTGCTTTCATATATGATGAGAACAGTCAAAAGGAAGTCTCATTTTTATAAGTGACTTCATGCTGAGCTGACCAAAATAAATAAATAAATAAATAAAATGAAAACCTCATAGTAAAATCTCCAAGAGGTGGTATAAATAGCAATAGAAACAAGGAATTGTGCATTCAATGGCATGTGTCTTGAAAAACCTCATTAATTCCAGAAAACACTGCCCAAGACTTCATTCACTGGAAAGTGCTTGAAGGCTAGGAGTTTGTAGAAACATGGTGTACAGTATCCTGTGTGAATTCAGTTTGAATTAAGGAAAAAAAAAAACCAAAGTTCTCTTTACAGAGACTTAAAAAGGTATAATCACTGGCAGGCCATCACAGTCAGCCCAAATGACACACAGAAGCAGATAAAACCTCACTTTGTCATAAGCTTCATGGCTTTAACTCCAGTGATGTTTAGAGAAAGAAAATATTCAGTATGTGGAACTATCAGATTTTATCACACTGCCATACAGAAATTCTAGTATAGGGAAAACAGTTTTAAATTCCTTTCTCTGGACCTGTCATTTAAATCTATCATCCCTCTTTCCTCCCATCATCAGAGACATACACATTTTATTAAATTCAAGTTTAAGGTCAATTTAAAATAAAATTGATTCCTGACATCATGTAAGAGCTATGGATACATACATTAGCTGGGAATAATCACCGAATATTTTACAAACTAATAGGCAGTCATATAAATTAATAAAAACCTAAGGAGTTCTTCCCCAGAAAACATCCAGGTCATTCTTTAGCTACTGATGAGTGTGAGCACGTACTACATTAGAGAGTCAGGGCATTGTGTGAAGACACCAAGCTGTGAGCTGTGTTATCTGTTTAGATGCTCTATAGGGCTGCCTGCACAGATGGGTAAAACAAAATAGTGGATGCCCCAAATTTAAACTTGATGGGGCATGGTAGAGTTTCTAGGGTGGGCGTTTAGCTATCTTTTTCATTATCAAATCCACTGGAGTAAAGTTTTAGAAAAGTAACAGAAACAAGAGAGTACAAATCAAATTAACTACTTCTCCAACTATGATTTATGTCAAAAATTTTTAAAAAGCCTTTGGTATAATCATAACAGTGGGTATTTGATGCTCTTACACTCAAGGCTCAGAAAACTCAACTACACCTATGAACCTATGTTCAAACCCCACCTCCTTTCCCATTCCACCCCTCAGTAGGGAGACTGTTGCTTACTGATTTCTCAAGAGAGCCAACTTTTTCTTTTTTTTAAGATTTTATTTATTTATTTGACACAGAGAGAGAGCACACAAGTAGAGAGAGAAGCAAGCAGAGGCGGAGGGAGAAGCAGACTCCCCACTGAACAGGGAGCCCAATGTGGGGCTAAATCCCAGGACTCTGGGATCATGACCTAAACCAAAGGCAGATGCTTAACTGACCGTGTCACCCAGGGGCCACTGAGACAGCAAACATTTATTGGGATGGGTTAGAGATAGGATTTACTAGGAACAGAGGCAATTGTATTGGGGCAGATACGGTTTCTCTCTCTTCATATGCATCTTCCTCTGTGAGTCTTGAGGGACAAGATAGGGCAGCCCCCTGAACCAAGGAAAGATCTGCCAGTGAGAGGCCTGGGCTCCTCCCTGTTTTCTTTCTCTGGCTTGCCATGATTGACAAGGCAAGCTGAGTCAGAGACCTTTTTCTCAACCTGAGGGGACCAGGTATGTGTGATCTTCTAGACAGAGAGGAAAACACACTTCTTTTACCTCAGGTAGTCTAGGCTAGACATCCTTCACCACCCAAACCTGGAGACCTTAGGAGTATAAAAAGGGTCCTCTGACTAATATGGCTGTAAAACCAAACGAATTTGTTCTATAGATATTCCTACCTGCTGTCCAAGAGACTACACTGGGGTTTTAGGTCAAAATGCTCACTAGTAATTGTGACAGATTGAGCAGTCTTTTCTCACAGCTTGAAATCTCTGCTTCTATAATTAAGTATTGGAATGGCTTTGGAACGTAGAGCAGAGTGAGTTTTTCTTTTGTTTTTGTTTTTTTTTTCCAGGCATCACATTCCTCATACTTGAATTTTAAAGAATTAAGCCTAAGATATTTAACTATTTAAATACTGTATCTCTCGGAACAAGTGGGTGATTCTGTTGGTTAAACGTTTGCCTTCAGCTCAGGTCATGATCCCAGGGTCCTGGGATGGAGCCCTGGAGCCTGCTTCTCCCTTTCCCTCTGCCCTGCTCACGCTCTCTCTCATGCATGGGTGTGCCTCAATATTAAATTTTCTAGAACCAGGATTACAATGATAACAAAACTGTTTTCTTATATTTACAATACAAGAAGGTCCATAATATCACACTCAAAAATCCAGAAAAATTAATATGCATGTAGATATAAAAACAGAGCTTTGTGGAATTAATATGAAACATACAAACAATGGACTTTTGTAGGCTACCAGAGAGTAGAGAATGGACTCTGCTGGGAAAGCAAATGTCTGAGAGCTCTTTACCAACATCTGCTGAGATGAACCAAATATATATATGTATATACCCTTTGGTACAAGAGAGCCTCATTAAGAGCCGCTGGCGAGACAAAATCAAAGAAGAAATGCAAAGTCATCTAAGATGGATAAAAATATTGATTCATTCATGGGAAAAATCATCTACAAAAATGAATTTTGATGAGTTTAAAGTCTTACAAAAGCTTATCTTGGGGGAAACTGGCTGGCTCAGTGGGTAGAGTGTGTGACTCCTGGTCTCAGGGTTTTGAGTTCAAGTCCCACATTGGGCATGGAGCCTACTTAAAAACAAAATCTAAACAAAAACAAAACCAAAAAAAAAAAAGGAAAAGAAAAACAAAGAAAAAAAGTGTATTTTTCTTTCCAAGAATGAGCTTTAAATAATGTCATTATCATGCACAAAAATCCACAACTGATCTTTCTCATCATACTGTATTTACATAGAAAAAAACTCCTTTTTAGCCAGTTATTTTCTTAAAAAGATCTCTAAATAGTTTCTAAATAGCATCCAAATTCCCTTGGGTATTAATTTCTTCCTAATACAAAGTACACAGTCATGGCTTTGGCTTACTACAGGAGTTACAGCTCAAAGTTAAGTCTTTGAAATCCCCTTCATGATTGGTTCCCTGATAAGCTCCACCTTGTCACAAAATTCTGGTGTCACAAAGAGACCTGCTGATTTCCTACTACGATAGCAACTCTCCTCCCACAGACCCAGCCCCAGAATGTCGAGCAACACAAGAGCGAGCCTTGGTCAGTTTCAGGTAATCCTTACTGTTTCCATTCATGTTTAAGCAGGGAGAACGACAGTGTGGTATGCTTTGGAACCTGGAAATGTTGAATAAAAATCAGCTTCTTTTTTGCTTATCCTCGGCTTTCATACATCACACCCAGTGAGATTAGCCTTGATGTCTGGAGCTGAACTACCTCTATTCATATTTTATTACTAAAAGGCTCAGGATAAAACTGGGTGAATGTGAATTATGTCTGGGATACATTAATATCTAAGATGCACTAGACTATATCTTTTACTTTCCCATTGGTTATTGCTTTTTCTTGCTTTTTTTTTTCCCCCATTCTCTTTTTCTCAGGGCTCCATCCCAGGACCCTGGGATCATGACTTGAGCTGAAGGCAGACGCTTAACCCACTGAGCCACCCAGGTGCTCTTTTTCCTGATTGTATAATTTGACAAAGCTCTTTGTGGTACAGAGGTACTAGTGCACCATAGAAAACATGTATTATGGATAAGAACTGTCATTCTGCCTCCTACCCCCACTCCCATTTACAGCTATTCATGAGACACCCACCTTCACCTTGTAAATGAGTCTATTTCTCTGTGCTTAAAGACACTGGCAGGCACAATGCAAGCTTATAAATCCTGCCCAGCTTCACTGAAGGCCAAACTTTCTGCTAATATGAAGGATATAAAAAACATTACTACATAGCACCATAATTTAGTTGAAAATAAAGAAAAAGCAAGGGCACCTGGGTGGCTCCATTAAACATCTACCTTTGGCTCAGGTCATGATCCCAGAGTCCTGGGATCAAGCCCTCCATCCGGCTCTCTGCTCATCAGAGAGTCTACTTCTCCCTCTGCCCCGCCTCCTGCTCATTCTTTCTCTCTGTCTCACTCTCAAATAAATACGGTCTTAAAAACACAATAAGGGGAAAAGCAACTTTCAAGGTATTTAAGTTACTGATTTTTGATACCACCTTTCATGGCTTTAAAATCATGTTTTAAATTATTTTAAAGAAAAAGTAAAGAAAAATTTCCTCTTAGCAGAGCGATCAACCATATGATTTCACTTACATAAGTGAAATCCAAAAAGCAAAATAAATGACATAACCAAATAGAAAAGCAGGAGAAAAAAAACAAAAAACATAAATACAGAGAACAAACTGGTGGTTGCCAAAGGAAAGGGGTAGGAGGATGGGCAAAGTAGGTAAAGGCAATCAAGAGGTACAAACTTCCAGTTATAAAATAAGTCAGTCATGGAGATGGAACGTACAGCAAAGGGAACACAGTCAATAGTATCGTAACAGCATTGTGTGGGGACAGATGGTGGCCACTCCCACGGTGAATGCAGCATAACATAGAGAAGTTGTAGATTCACTATGTTGTATGCCTGAAACTACATAACATTGTGTATCATCTGTACTTCAATAATAAACAAACAAAAAGTCTTCAGGGGAAAACTGGTAAACTCATGTTCACAGGGGGAGGTTTCAGCTGTTGATGAATTAAATTTTTAAGAAATCATCCAAATACAGCAAAAGAAGAAGGAGGAGGAGGAAGAAGACAAGGAGTAGGAAGAGAAGGGGGAGGAGGAGGAGGTGAAAAAGAAGAGGGGGGTGGGGGAAGAGATCACATAGGGCTGAAAAATTAACTGCTAAGGGTTCTCATTTAAAGGTCTATTTTTAATGATGTCATTAAAAATCTAGTTCATGTTCATCTTTAAATACACTTGCATCACTGCTTAAAGCGCAATTATTTGCATGTTTACACAAAGGCCACAACACCAATGTTCATGCAGTTTTATTCACATTAGCTCAGAGACAGAATCAACCAAAGATAGTCTCTCAGCTGGTCAGTGGCTAATGAGAATATGGCATCCCTATGCAGCGGATACTACTTGACCGCTGAAGGAAATGAACTATCCCCTCATTGCAACACAGATGAATCCAAAGCCACTCTGCTCAGTGAACGAAATCAGACACAAAGGAGTTCAAACTCTCATTCCATTCATGCTGCCTTGAGGACAAGGTAAACTAGAATGGCAGAAAAGAAAAAGAGAAGGTCAGACGCCAGGTTAGGAAAGGGGGTAAACTGTAACAGGGAAGAAACCACCTCTTGGTGGTGATGGTAGCATTTCACGGCTTAGTGGGAATCATTACCCAATTCTGAACATTTATCAGAACTCATCATGCTGTACATTTAAATTGGTCCATTGTGCTGTATTAAACTCTATTTCAATAAAGCAGATATTAAAAATTCAGTAAGTATCTATCAAGGGGATAAAAGACTAAACTAGATAGCACTGGAAAGGAGGTTAAAAAAATGAGTAACAAACATAAGCACATCAGCTCTCAAGTACAGTCTGGGCCAAAGCCAGGAGAACAAGTTAAAATGTCTGTTCCACCAGATCCAGGCTGTGCAAAAAGGGAAGCATAGTACTATCTCACATTTAAAGTTTATGTAAAACTTCAGTGAGTTAAAAGTGTAGTACAGAACACGTGGTACACAGCAAGGACTCCAAAACTAGTCACCATCATCACCAAGGGAAAGTATTTAGCCAATCATTTACAGTGTTAATATGACTTCTTCACTAGTCTTCATAGTATTTTTTTGTTCGTCCCAACCTCTCCCTCTTAGCCACAGATACTAATTTATCCAAATGACCCTCCTTTCTAAGTTTCTGCCATTCTTTGCTCATTAATTTATTCATTACATGCTTATTACTTGCTTTTCATGTGCCAGGCACTTTGCTGAGCACCAGAGATAAAGTATTAAACACATCACATGTGGTCTTCTACCCTCCTGGGAAGGCAGACGTGAAACAAACACATAACAAAACATTCAAGTTCCAATAATGAAAAGTGCTACCAGTCAGAAGAACACGCACTGTACTCGGTAAGATAGAGGGAGCTAATTTAGACTAGTGTCCTATGGATGTCTGCCCTAAGAAAGGAATACCTGAGGTTGGACCTAAAACATCAAGAGTTGGGAGAAAGCATTCTATGTAGAGAGAATAGCAAAGACACTGCAACATAAAAAAAAAAAAAAATTAAAAAAATTAAAAAAAATTGATGACCTTGAGGAACTAGATAACAAAACAAAACAATGAGTGAGCCTCATGGGTCACAAGGAAAAAAAAAAGCAGAAGGAGATAAGCTTGAAGGGGTAGATGCTGGCAGGTGGTGGACAAGCTGGTCGGCCATATTAATATCACCCTTAAAACAGAGTCTTCCTTCACAAAACAGTAACTAGTGTCTATCAAAGTGGTTCCTGTAGCAAACACTATTTCCAATGCTTCACATGAATTATTCCTCTTAATCCTTACAACAGCTCTGTCCAGGTAGCTATTTACTGTCCTGCCCATTTTATGGCACAGTCAACTGAACTTAAGTAATTTGTTCAAGATGGCAGATAAGATCACAACAGCCAAGAGAGGAATGCTTACCTCAGAACCCACCCACCTAACCACTGGGTTAAGTGGCTTTTTGTTATGTTATACTTCTCAGTTTATGACTAAAGCATGTTGTCACAGAATCTATTTTATGAATTGAGACATTCACCCCATCTGCTGTGAGAAGGATGCATTATATATGAGTAAGAATGAATGCAGGGAGAGCAGTTAAAAAGTAATTGTACAGCCAAGACCAGCTTCATGGGCACACAAACCACGCAGGTGCACCAGATCCCACACTTAGAATTCTGCTCTTGGTTCAATTCTGTTATGGTGGTCTTGAAAAACTGAATTTATGAGCAAGGGGCCCTGCATTTTCATTTTGTGCTAACTCTCGCAAATGACATAGCCAACCCTCACAGTATTCTATTCTGAGATTCCAATGACTTGGGTTTTTTAATTAATTTACTCACATTTGAGGACTAGGGCGATGTGCTACCCTTACCAATAGCCTTCCTTGGGGGCTGAAGAGAATTGCCATTTATTAAGCATTGAGCTAGGCTAGATCCTAGGGCTTTATCTATACGATTCAATTAATCTGCACAAGCACTTTTATACAGCAGATTCTATTATCAGCATTTTGTTAAATGAGAAAAGTATGGCTCAGAGAGGTTAAGTAATGTGACATCGCTGGGAGATGACAGAGCTAAGGCTGTAATTTCCAAATCATTCTACTAAACCAAATCTTTTCTCTAAGTTCTTAGTTTGTGTCATCCACCCTATAATTCTACTGCCATGCTCTGTCCACTGGTTGGGACACCTCACTCCTGTCTGCAGCTCTGGTGTCAATCCTTTATCCTGATGAGTTGGTAGAGACTGACCTTCTAGAAGAAATCCAGTGTCATACCCTATCCCTCCAAGGGCCAGAACTGACCATTTCCCAAGGCTTAATCATCTGGAATTTAACACACATCTTTTATTAACATTTCCTGATTAGACTAATGAATAGTCCCCAGAAAGATGTAATTTTTTTTTCAAATCTTGACACATGTAAGCCCACTGGATCCAAAGGTTGATGCTACAGTGAGGCTATTGACAACCACACAGCTTTTTTATTTGTTCATGTTATCCTGCTCACTAAAGAAGTCTGTGGGGGCACCTGGGTGGCTCAGTGGGTTAAAGCCTCTGCCTTCAGCTCAGGTCATGATCCCAGGGTCCTGGGATCGAGCCCCACATCGGGCTCTCTGCTCCGCGGGGAGCCTGCTTCCTCCTCTCTCTCTCTCTGCCTGCTTGTGATCTCTGTCTGTCAAATAAATAAATAAAATCTTAAAAAAAAAAAAAAAAGAAGTCTGTGGATTTTGCAACACTGCTTCATTGAATCATAGAATGTCTAATTTCCAGGGATTGGAGAATTTACCCAGAGCCAGGATGATCCTTAATTTCCACTCCAGTTTCCCTGAATATCAGATAAAAGTTCATAGAGTTTAGCTGTACTGTCCCAGTAACAAGTACGGCAGGGGCGCGCGCAAACACATACACACACACACACACACACCAGACTTAATGAGAATTCTGGAAGTTTTACTATGTAATGTAAACATTTCTGCGGAACATGAAAGTAAAATACATCTTATTCGTGTTTAAGTTTTGGAATTCAGTCACCTATTCAGAACAACCAAAAAAATTACTACGATCTTTTTCTAAAAGCAAATTTTCATTACCATAAAGTAACTAATTAATCAACGTGGTTTTCTGACAATTTTTAGTTAACCATATAAAATTGGAATCAGTGTTATAGCTCTAATTACATGGAAGAATATTCGATATGTGTTTCAATTACTAATGAGAATTTGGTTCTCAAAATCTCCATTTCCATCCTATTACATGCCTCAAAGGAGAAAACACAATTCTATTACACTATTTTGAATACTGGGGAAGAATAAGAAAAAAAAAAGTTCTATCTTTTACTAAGAGTATCTTAAAGATGCATCATTTCCCATTTTTTGGATATTTGTTGCTCAGGCCAGATACCCACTTAAATGCACAACTTGTCATCCTTTTCAATGGCGGGAGTCTCACTCTAACACAGTACTGAATTGTTCATTAGGAGCAAAAGGCAGGTGGCAAAAAGGACACGGCACCTAACAGATTCAGACTGAGCACTCCCGCTTTTGCACTGCTCAGAATGGAATTCAACTTGGAGCCTGTTGTAGAGATTTTTGGAGCTTTGAGTACCATCACAGTCACAAACGCCACCTGGATAAGCTCCCAGGTAAATGAAGTGGAAATATGGTTTTCTTCACAGGTTATGGTTTACTTCGCAATTAACACAGAGTGGAAACTTTTCTTGTGACTCTTAGTCACTGGGTGCATTTTTTCCTTCCAGAGTACTGTAACCATTCCCTGCGTGAATGGAATGAGTCATGAAGATCCCCACATTCATCTTCTCACACCCAAAGTAATGTTAGGGTAGCTGACTATTCAATAAAATATAAAAAAAAATTAAACTGAATTTCTTGAAAGGAACAGAAATTGTGATAAGGTCTGGAAACTGTGCTTGATAAAACAAAGTTTTTTAGAAAATACCAGAGCCGGTAATCCATATCATGTGTTCCATAAATGACAGGTCATCTAAGGTTGTTAAATTTAAGTCAATGATTCAAAATCAATAATCTTTTAGGTGGATCAGGCACAAAGCTCTAGTTAAAAATCTATGTATAGTTTCATGATTTGTCTTTGTCTTTTTTCCCCTTTGCTCATTTGTTTTATTTCTCAAATCCCATCTATGTGTGAAAATCTGTCTTTCTCTGACTGACTTATTTTGCTTAGCATCATATGTTCTAGTTCTAACCATGTTGTTGCAAATGTCAAGATTTCATTCTTTTTTATGACTGAACAATTTTCTATATGTGTATGTGTATATATATATATACATATATACACACACACATACCACACCCTCTTTGTCTGTTCATCAATCAGTGGATACTTGGTTGCTTCCATAACTTTGTTGTTGTAAATAATGCTGCTATAAATACAGAGGTGTACGTATCCTTTGGACTTACTGTTTTTGAATTCTTTGGCTAAATACCCAGTAGCGTGATTGCTGGATGGTAGGTAATTATTATTTTTTTTTAACTTTTTGAGGGACCTCCACAGTGTTTTCCATAGACTCTAATTATAAAGGACAAACTGATGGTCACCAGAGGGGAAAAGGGGGTGGGATGATTGAAATAGGCAATGAGGATTAAGGCGTGCACTTGTGATGAGCACGGGTGATGTATGGAATTGTTGAATCAGTACATTGTACACCTGAAACAACCAAATATTAGACTGTAAGTTATCTAACTGGAGTTAACACTTAAAATGTTTTTAAAAATTGAAATAAATAAAAATCTATAAGCACAGCTTATAACTAGGGTGCCCATATAATTTACCCTCTAAACAGAGGTACTTTTAAAAGTAAAAGGAGGGTTTAATAATTATACCAAGATATTAGGAATAAAGCAGGATCATCATGGACACAACAGGAATGTACAATTGAATTATAGATGACTTTTTCCCCTCAGTGCATACCCAGTGTAAGGCAGATGACTCCAGAACAAATAAATACAGTGGACATGCAAACAGGACACTGGAAAATTTAAATCAAGGAATATAAAACTACATATAAGCAACAGACATTTCACAGTTAGAAGCAGAACTGTGAGCCACAGTTCTAGCTGGGGGGAAAAAAGGTCCTATTAAGCATGTAATCTTTAGCTAAAAGGAACAAAATCCAGAAAAATGGGGGGGATAGAAAAGGATCTAGAAACCATGACATAGGAGAAACATTTGAAAGGACTGAAGAAATGTAGCCAGGAAAGAGAGAATTTAGCAATGGGTCATGAAAACTATTTGTAAATTCTTTGTGGACTGTCACAAACAAGAGGGTTATACTTATTCCCTGTGCTTCTGGAGGTCAAAGCTAGGATTAAGGCTTGAAAGAAAGATGGAAATAGATCTTTAGCTCAATAAAAAAAGATCCTTTTTGGACAAGGGAGAGTACCCAATGACGGAAAAACGATCACATAGGTTAGTGAATTCCCCAACACTATTAGTACACAAGAAGAACATGGACAATCATTTATCATTTTCCTAGAACATGCAATATATACCAGGCACTGGGATAGCTAACAAGCAAAATCCTACCTAAAAATCACAACAATCTACATGGTGGTCACTATTACAATCCTCTCTGCTTCATAAAAGAGGAAACCAAAACTTGTCCAAAGACATAAACCTAGTACATATGACACAGACTTTAAATAAATTGGTTTCTAAATGTCTTTCTGTCATCAATGGAATTTTCAAACCCTGCTTAAATTGTCTTAAACAAAAGTCAATTATTTCTACTTGAAATAAGGGCAAATCCAAAGAGAGCATGACAACAGGCATGGTGCTTGAGTTTTCTCTTATTATCCTGACTCTAACCTCTCTCTGTGCTGACTTCATCTGCAGGATGGTTCCAAGATACTGCAGTAATTCCGGTCATCATATCCAGAAATAAGAGCACAGAAAAGCAGAGAATAGATCTGGTGTGTCTCCTTCTGAAGCGTGAAAAGTTTTTTCTTCAGAAGGCTGTAGCACATTTCTTCTCACACCTCATTGGCCAGAACTCTCATATGACTGTCTCGAACCAATCACTGGCAATGGGAATGAAACCATCATTACTGATTTCCATCAGTTTGGACTTATCCTTGCCTCAAATAGGGAAAACATGCACACAAAGAAAACCTTTCTGTTAATAAGGAGGAAAGAGTCCAAGGGCTATTAGTAGACCCTACAGTCTTTCTACTTAAATTGTGCTTCAGAGATGATCCAGTATCTACAGCACCTGGGAACTTGGCTAGATACCTAGAATTCCAGGCTCCACCTCAACCCCACCCAATAAAAATCTGTGCATAGTCGTATGATGTCTGAAGATTGAAAATGCCCTCCCTGTACTGTCTGTCATAGGCAGCCCTACCACGTAATCTTATCAAAACATCATATGAGGTAGTAAAATCACAATGACAGAACAAAGGTTGAACTTGAGTTCTGGGCATGTATTGTGAAGTAACAACTATCCAGCCCAGAACTCAGGCCAGTCATATGGCTCCTGAGTGTGTGTTCTTTCCGTGTTGCTGCACGATGGCCGCCATCATGCCAGTTACCAAGGGTCTTCGTAAAGGATGTGTATATGGGTGTGCATACACACACACACACACACACATTTTATGCTTCTGTTGCTGCACAACACCAGAGTGATCTTTTTAAAAAGTCATGCAATTACAAATATGTTTGGCAAACCCACAGCCTTCATCATCTGGAGATTGATCTGCCTTACAGATAATTGGGCTTTGAGGGGAAGGTGGGAAAAAGTGGTGATTTGCAAATTTGTATTTGAGGTTGCCTCATTGGAATATTATCATAATTTTGAGACAGATAATATGCCAAAGACAACATGGCTCTGTGGAGCCTTTTATGGGATGACACAGTAATTAATTGGTTGCATCGTGGCCAAAGGTTATTATCTGAGCAGCTGCCTCTTTACAAAGCCTGCATTATCTGTAGCCAAACGGGTTATCATGAAAGGGAAAAAAATTTTTTTGTTTTTTACTTGTGATAGTATTAGCCCTGATCAACTAGAAATTAAATTTATGCCCTGCATGCCTTTCCTGTGCAGGCCTTCTGCAATCTTTGCCTAGCAATGGGAGAAGCAGCTCAACCAGGTAGTCAGAATGTGACTATAGAGGGCTATCATCTACTTGGGGTTCATCTCTCATCCTGAAGACTGGATCTACATATCCTTCCTTTTGGAGATATAGAGCACTATAAAAGCCTATGATTTAATAAATATATTGTATCCTCAAAGATGCACATCCCCCTCACTTCAAAATCTTTCCTCCAATATTTCAGTATTGCATTTCAGTTCAGCATTCTGTGTGGCTGCATGATTCTTCCATGCTCATGGCTCACTCTCAGACTCCTTGTTAATTCAGTGTCCAGCAGGTCCCCTAGTTGGAAGCTATAGTGTAGTATTCCATGCCTGTATGGATTAGGCATTACAAGCTATCAGACAGTGAACATGGCTAAGGTTATGCAGGCCATATGTAAAATAGGTATTTTTCTCTCTAAGGATGAACTTCTGGCCCTTCCAGGATGGAAAGGACTCAATGTGCTCAATTCTACCCAGTGTCCAGTTGGTCTCCTCAACGAACAGTGCTTCATGTTTTTCTATTTGTTTTGAATTTTTGTATTATTGATGAAATGAAACTCCAAGAAAGTAGTAACAGGAACAGCCTTTGTAAGGAAGAGAAAATGCCATGAGGTCTTTACATAGCCTCTCTTGGTGCCACTAGAGCCAAGTGACTCATGTTCCCATCATTTCAGTTCTTGGGTCACTAATCACAAATGCCAGCTGATGTCAGCTGGTTGATTTGTTCAATGCACCTACCGTCATGGGTGATTTCTTGTGATCAATATGCAGTGATGCAAAATTCTTCACAGTCGGTGCACCTCTCTATATACCCAACCACACTCTATATAAGCTTATCACTAATCCTCCAGTTCTTCATCTTCCAGGCCAGAAAGCAAAGTGGCCACTGCCAAGAATAAGAGATATTCTCACTCTGAGCCACTTCTCCAGTTAGACAAAGCGTATAACTTGGTGTGTTGCTCATGGCACTACCACAGGGCATATTTTTGGTCCCACTCCCACTGTCTTTCAAGATCACTCTTACCTGTGGCTATAATGCAAATCACATCCATTTTTGGCTTATACCCAGGAGCTCAGCAGATCCACCTAATAAAGCACTTTCAGACTTTTCCCTTTTCTGGTTGATCGTACAGGTGAAAGCAAGGTGAGAAGCACCATTGGTAGGTGGCACGCAGGTCTGCTCGGGACCTCTGATCTTGCTGGGGCTGAGTCCTCGAGGTATAATTTCTGTCTTACAAGGGACTGATTAATAGTAGACTCATCCCAAATTATACCTTAGTGAGCCCACCATAATCTGGATCAAACAAAGTTAGAGATGCACAGTCACTGTGTACCCATCATTATGCATCCCACCTCCACCAGGGCCCAGGAAAGCCAAGAGCTGTTCTTGAACATGCATGTAATTATTTGTTTTGAATGGCATGGTCTTATTCCAGGATTCTGGGGCCTGCATTTTAAGTGTCCCACAGGGGCTTGCCACTGAGGCCCCAAATGTAACTTTTCCCACATATCACATTTTTACAACCATAGTGCCTGGTGGATCACACAGGCTAAGTGGCAGGACTGCTTACATCACAGCCTGTAATTACTGCAGGTTCCTCTCCTGATCCAGGTCCCACCCACCGCTGGTGGCCTTCTCCATCACCTGCTATATGGGTCTCTCGAATCTCATATTGCATGGGATTCTAGAGAATCCCATGAATCTCATGGGATTTCAGGCATTCTAAGGTTATTGTTTGTTGTAGAGGATTCAAGATGCAGCAGTGTGTCCTTTACCTTGGAAAGCATGTCTAATTTACACTCTTGAACACTGAACTCCTGTCAATTTTACTAAAGTGGCCATTCCTTCCATCTCTGTAAAATTTATGTTTAAGCCTTTGGAGGGCATGGATCTTAACAATGGTTCCAGCTTTCTAGTCATGTCTTGCTCAGTCTGTCTCATCAGAAGGATGTCACCAATGCAATAATGGATCTGCATCATTTTTGGTGGGATATACACGCAGTCCAGATACACTCAGACCATCCTGTCACAGTGAGCAGGAGACTCAAGAGAGCTCTGAGGTAACATTGTCAGTGAGGGCTGGTATTTGTTTCACATGAATACAAACTACTACTGATCCTCTTCTAACTGGAAAAGATTTAATTTAGTAGGTGCTAAATCTGTGGTTACAGAGCATGTGTCCAAGTCATTTCCAATCCACTCAACAAATAAGACCACTGAAAACTATAAGACACTGATGAAGGAAACTGAAGATGCCACAAATAAACGGAAAGATACGCCATGTTCAGCGTTTGAAAGAACACTGTTAAAATGTCCATAGTATGGACCAAAGCCATCTACAGAGTCAATGTGCTCCCTATCGAAATACCAACAGTATTTTTCACAGAAGTAGAGTAAATAATCCTAAAATTTTATATGGAATAGCCAAAGCAATCTTCAGAAAGAAGAGCAAAGCAGAAGGTATCACAGTCTAGATTTCAAACTATACTACAAAGCTATAGTAATCAGAACAGCATGGCACTGGCACAAACACAGACACATACATCAATGGAGCAGAGCAGAAAGCCTAGAAATAAACCCATGCCTCTGTGGTATTTTAATCAATGACAAGGAGGCAAAGATATACAATGGGGAAAACACAGACTCTTCAAGAATGGTGCCAGGAAAAAAAAAAAAAAAAAAGAATGGTGTCAGGAAAACTGGACACCTCCATGCAAAAAAATGAAACTGGGCCACTTTTTAAAAATCCTGTGTAGAAATCCACTCAAAGTGATTAAAGCCCTAAATGTAAGACCTGAAACTATACAACCCCTAAGAGAAAACATAGGCAATAATGTCTTAGACATTGGTTTTAGCAGTATTATTCTAGATCTGTCTTTTGAGGGTAATCTAAGTGTCCACCCACAGATGAGTGGATTAAGAGGATATGGTGTACATATTCAATGAAATATTACTCAGCCATAACAAAGAATGAAATCTTGTGACAACATGGGTGTTGCAGTCCCTAGACAATATCGTGCTAAGTGAAGTCAGACTCAGAAAGACATATACCATATGATTTCACTTATATCTAGAATCTAAAAAATAAAACACACAAAGAAACAAGCAAATACAGACTCATAAATACAGAGAACACACCAGGGGTTGCCAGAGGAGAAAGATGTGGGGGATGAGAGAAATTAAATGGATTAAGAGGTACAAACCTCCCGTTATAAAATAAATAAGCCACAGTGATGAAAAGTACAGCAGAGGGAACACAGTAAACAATACCATCATAACTTTATATGATGACAGATGGTAACTCCCCTAATCATGGTGAGCATTTCATCATGTATATAATTTTTGAATCATTATGTCATACACCTCAAACAAATATATTATTATATATCAACTATATTTCAAATTAAAAAAAAAAGAACAGTTTTGTTCCAACAGTTGTTTCAACAGTTGTTTCAAGGTCTACTACTCAAGGAACTCTATGGTCATCTATAATCATTCTCCAGAACATGCCAGATTCCAAAGCTGTCAGACTGCCTGATGAAATAGAGAAGTGATACGGACCACTGCCCTACAGTGTTTAGGTCTTTAGTCCTGGCATTAATTTCTGCTATCTCCTCTTGGATTTCATACTGTTTTCTATTTACTGTATCATCCAGGGAACAGAGTTTGAGAGGTTTCCATTTGGCCATTCTCATAATAGCTGTTCTTCCATAGACAAAAGATAGAATTGTGGATCCAACTGCCAAATACATCAACTTTACATATGCGCTTAGGGATTACAGAAATGACCCCTGGATGCATCTGTAGACCCAGGGTGCTCACAGTGAGCCAGATCTCCATGTATTCTCCAGCCCCTCTAGGCCTCTGCTCCAACAAGAGAGCTGTGATGAGGGTTGGGTCTTTAGGTATCAATGCCTACTCAAAATCTGTGTTCTATAGCTCCATAAATATCTGCGTTTAGGTCCTCATCCCCTAAAGTATATTCTTATGCATAAATGGTTGTGGATCTTTTGGAGGAAAAATTGGGAGACAGCATTAGAGAATACACGTGCCATAATGTTGGCAAAGATGTTCCTCCCTAATGAGTTCTCAGGGTAAAACATGTTTCAGATTTCTTAACTTTAGCAATGGATTATGACTTTTGATGGAGGTGACCACTCCCCATCTTCTTGCTTCTACCTTTATACAAACTTTCAAAATTATATTTGTTAAGCAGAACCTCAGACACTATGCTCTTTGAGGTAACAATTATCTTTTAACCATTTCACAACTCCTGACTGGTCAAGTTCCCTTGACTGCCCCTCATATTCTTATGGTGTTATACCCATTGTGGACTCATGGCTTCAAGAAGTTAAGCGCTATTCAAGACCACATTAATATGTGAACAATAAGAGATGTAATTCCATGACCATGTCTTTTACCGTCAACCTTGGCAGACAATGGCAGTACCCTTCCCACAACACATTACTAGCAGCCGTGGTGTATCCTGTGTTCTCTGGGCCCCCTTATAGAAGGAACATCATAGGCAGATAGATCCTCTGGCCTTATACAGTATACCCATTCCAGCACACACAGTTTTCTCTCTCTTTTCATTCCCTTTTTTTCTATAGCAACTCATGTATTTCCACCTCATGGACAGTGATCCACTGTTTCTTCCAGGCTTCTAAGACCTGAGCCACTGTGAAGCTTGCCCCCTCCCCTGGGATCCTTGCTGAGATACTACACACCGAGTTCCAGGAGAGTGGCCCCAGTTAAAAGATCTTGTTCATCCAAAATGATATTCCTGCGCCCTGATCAAGCGTGTTCAAAATCTAATCCCAGTAGTACTCTCCCACCTCTAACAGGTATGTGCCAACTACTCCTTGCATTTTTTTTTAAGGTAGATAAAGATTCCTTCTTCCCTTTTAAAGCTCAGCAGCTCCCCAGCCAGGTTAGGTTAGGATTTAAGCCTAATTATCAGGCTCAGAATCAGAGGAGAAGGTGCAGACAGACCCGGGGCAGGGGGGAAGGGGGGTGTTTAGTGCTTATGGAGAACAGACTTACGCAAATTAGATTTTTCAAATTTGTCCCATTTGAATGCCACAGCATTCCCCTCCACTGTGACATGTCCCCAGGTCCTAACCCACTGAGCTAGGCCATCTACCCATGCTCATCAAACAAGCAGGCCAACACCTTCTTCACCTGCTGGGTGGTATGAGTCAGTCCTCTACCCCCATCTGACTACCTGTTTTCTCAAACCACCTGGTATCACTCACATTAAACCATGTGAAAGAAAACAGCCAGGAAGATGGAGAAAGCCATCAGATCAGAATGTGTGACTAGGTCAAAGAGAGGAGAGGGAGATTTGGGTGAAAGAAGCCTCGTCTGGTCTAAGCAAAATTTGGTAACCATATTCAGGAGTCCTCTGACCAAAGTCAGCTGCCAACGGGCTCCCTAGTAACTCATGAATGGGCCCGTTGTCACAGCCCTGCCACACTCATTCCCTGCCTCAGAGCCTCCTAGTGGGAACCATGCCCTTGACCAGAATGTGGAGGTGGGTTTCATGGTTTAGCACCTGGGTTCAGGCCAGTTTCATGGGCATGCGGACAGACGGTGCTGTCACACAGGGCACTGCATTTGTTCAAGTACCTGGCTACAGTACCAAAATTTCTAAATGTAATTTTGAACTTGTGTTTTGTACAGACAATAGAGCATGCTCACTAAGAAAGGAACATGCATGTCAATCATTCCTTGTTGCCTTATTCCCATAGAGGGTTCATGAATCCCCCACAAGCACAGGATTCTGGCAGAGCCAGGACATACAGGCTTTCAAGCCCAACTCAGGACCAGTCTAAGGTAAGTTTATTTTGTCTACAACACAGTCAGCAGGGTTCCTGTCAGAGGCCAAGGGGTCATAAACCAGAACTCACTTCAAGTAAGAGAGAAGGCCATGTACTCCAAGAAACGTGAGTGATCAGAGAATCACATCGTAATTTGTATTGCTATTCTGGATTACATAATCCCTTATGCTGAAAATGACCTAGAGAGGAAAGAAAAGACCACCAGTTTCCTTTTCCTTTAAGGATTTCCTTACCCCTCAGTAAACTGAAGGTAGAGAATGTTGGGTGAAATGTGTGTGTATCAAGAAGTGAAATAAAAACATTTGAGTTACTTTGTCAAGTTTTCCTTTTTCTGGTAAGACAAAATACATATGCATGCACAATCTACAAGACAGGATTGTGTCATTCAGGGATTCTACACATAAGTTAAATGTTCATATATTTGCATTTAAAACTGGCATTACACAACATCAAGAAGAATGGTAAAATGCAAGCTGGAAATTTAAAATTTTAAATATTTCTTTACTTAGGACAACAATAAATATAAAAATTTTTTAAAATACCACCATGAAAAGTCAAGAGTGAATCCAAAAGAAAAAAAAAATGTATTTTAGTATCTTTCTTGATAACTTTTTCTTGCCTTTGGCACAACAGGTCTCCTATTTTTATTCTGAAACAGGACTAGCAGATAAGACAGCCAACCCCATCTGGGATCCTTGGTTCATTATGCTTCCTGGAGGTGAAGATCTGCAGATTCCATTAGAGTAGCTGCCACATGCTTTTGGGTATGCAGAAAACCCAGAATGCAAACCTAAGACATCTGAATCACAACTATTTTTTTTTTTTTAAGCTCACCAACCCTCATGTCCTCTTAGTAGAGATACCCCCTTCTCTCTTTCCCTCTCTTTCTCTCTACCCCCCCCCTTTCTCTCTTTCTGTCAAAGCATGTATAAAACTCCTGGGGGATACTCTTCACTAATGTTCTACATCCTGAACCAATGTAAGCGACAGATGGTGATGATTTCATGTGTCAATCACACTTGGCAAGGGTGTCCTCTCTATCGTGCATCAGAGTGTGGCTCACCTGTTCAAGGATTTGTTATTTGTTTCTCCTTACAGTAGATGGTAAAACTTTGTGCTCTATAGTCAGACTAGTTAGGAGGCAATTTTGTTGTACTGATGCATTACTTAAGTTCTAACAGGTTCATTTTCTTCATCTGTAAAATGGGACTAACACAAAGCAATTTGATGGGGGAAAGAGACACTTATCATGGTGGTTTGTGCATGCATCTGTCAATCAGTGTTACTTATTATTATCATTCCACTGTAGGGCAATCTGAAATTCTTCAGAAATTCAGAAAGATCTATTTCCCCAGCCATAAATCTATGAAAATTCATCTACTGGGGCAACTAAGCTGATGATGCATTTGATCTCTCAGACCATTATCTGCCCAACACAGACTTTGCTCAATATATTTTTTAAAAAATCATTTATTCCCTCTAAGTAAAAGCATCAGAGCAATTTTCTCTTTCTCGTTTAACAAACATTATATTGCAAAGGACTCCAGTTGTCTATGTTTGAGATCTGGAATCTGACCAGACTAAAACAAAACAAAGCTCATGTTGCTTCACTCTTCTGGTCTTTGTCATGATCCTGATTTTTAAACAAATTATCCAGTGGTCTTCTGGAAATGCACCCATCCCTCCTTCCATGTGCTGAGGTCATTGACATCTAAGATCTTTAAAATGAGGTAAAAGTTTCACAGTCTGGTACCTTCAATGGTTCTTCCTCAGCTGTATGTTATTTCTAACTATAAATTGCGTTGAGCTGGAATCCTGGCAAAGAACAAAAACAAAACTGTGGTCTTGAGCAACTTAGTCAAGGCTCAAGGACATTGCTTAAAGTTCTAGCCTGGCACATGGTAAATGAAGTATAAAAATAATTTTAATGAATGAATGGATCAATAAATTTAAAAAGGAAAGAAAGAAAAGTCTCCTAGAAGAAAACACAGGAAGTAACCGCTTTGATGTCAGCCAAAAAACATGTTTCTAGATCTGTCTTCTGAGGCAAGGGGAAAAAAAAAACAAAAATCACAGTATTGGGACTTGACCAAAATAAAAAGCTTTTACACAGAGAAGTAAATCATCAACAAACAAAAAGACAACCTACTTAATGGGATGAGATACTTGCAAATGATAGCGCCTAGAAGAGGTTAATATCCAAAATATACGAAAAATTTCTACAACTCAATATCAAAAACAAATAATCCAACTAAAAAATGGCAGAGGACCTGAATTGACATTTTTACAAAGAAAACATACAGATGGTCAAGAGACATATGAAAAGATGCTCAAGATCACTACACCAGGGAAATGAAAATCAAAACCATAATGAGGCATCACCTTACACCTGTCAGTATGGCTAAAATTCAAACAAGAAATAACAAGTGTTGGTGAAGATGTAGAGAAAAAGAAGCCCCTATGCACTATTGGTGGGAATGCAAACTGGTACAGCCATGTGGAAAATGGTACAAAGGTCCCTCAGAAAGTTAAAAATAGAAATGCTCTATGATCCAGGAATTCTTTTACTGGAATGAAAATACTGACATGAAAAGATATATGAACCCATGTTTACTGCAGTGTTATTTACAATAGCCAAGATACAGAAGCAACTCAGGTGTCCATCTATAGACAAATGGATCAAGAAGAGTAATATAATGGAATATTACTCACCCATAAAAAAGAATAAGACCATGACATTTGCAACAATATGAATGGACCTAAAGGGTATAATGCTAAGTGGAATGAGTCAGAGAAAGACAAATACTGTATGACTTCACTCGTATGTGGCATTTAAAAAACAAAACCAACAAAGAAAAAAAGGACTAACCCAGACTCTTAAATACAGTGAACAAACTGGTGGTTGCCAGAGAGGAAGAAAACACAGGAGAAAATCACTTTGATGTTGGTCAAAGAAAGATGGTTCTAGATCTCTCTCTTGAGGCAAGAGGAAAAATACCAAAATTACAGTATTGGGACTAGACCAAAATGAAAAGGGGGATTGGGTGAAATAAAGGAGATGAAGGGTGCAGATCTCATGATGAACACTGCATGATGTTGAGAATTGTTGAACCATTGTATTATATGCCTGAAACTAATGGAACACTGTATGTTAATG
This sequence comes from Lutra lutra, assembly GCF_902655055.1. Lineage (NCBI taxonomy): Eukaryota > Metazoa > Chordata > Mammalia > Carnivora > Mustelidae > Lutra > Lutra lutra. Next base: position 146,176,484 of record NC_062282.1, read on the forward strand.
ACACTTCATTAAGAAATGCCAAAGAAAATGAAGGATTTCTTAATAAATGAGATAGAAACTCTTCCATCTTCTGAAAATTCAAACCTCGGTAATAACTGATTTATTCTCTTTTGAATTACATTTTCCATGTCTCAGCCCACATCATAGGCAGATGCACATGGGAAGACCATGGGAACATTTGTAATATTTTCCCTAGGCTGCATTGTTTTTACTGAAACCATTCAAAAATGCACAGGGATAAGGAAAGACAGTTTTACAGTCTAATTAGCTGTACTATTAGTGTAGTAATTTTGAATTATGGTTCTTTGACGAAGTAAGGTGAGTGTCTCAAAAATTATTGAATAACATCTTCAAGTGAAAACCACTACAAGAGATACCCTATTAATCAATTCCTTCACTCCAACCAATTATACCGGGCAGGGCGGTGGGGGAGAGGAGGACATATGTGTACATACAGCAGAGTATAGGATATAGGATATATATATATATATATAGTGACTTTAAGAACACAGCAAGATCATGGGCACTTAGCAAATAATCTGAAATGCCACCTCAGTAGATCACAGGGTTGGTGGACTAGCTGGCCATGAATAATAGTCAGCAAGCAATTCAGAACAAAAAAATAACATCTCTTTTTTTATGTAAGAATGTATAATCACCCTTTAGCGTATCATTTTTCTTGAATGCTAAAAAGCTTTAAAAATTGGAGGAAGCAATCTATCAACCAATTAGTTGAATTTTTCCCCTTTATTATGACTTTTGAAGATATGTAAATTGTCTTAAAAGTGATGGAAGACAAATCTTAAAAGAATAAATAGAGAGATTTGAGCTGATCAGACAAATGTAATAGCAGGGAGAATGCATTCAAATATTAGGAGTTTTTTAAAAAAATTTCTTCCTTCAAGAGAGCAATAAATAAAGCTCTAATTTCACACATTGTTCCTGGGTCTTAATTAATTAATAGAAGTTATTTTTCATTAAGAAGGCTCAATGCTTCTTCTACTTTCCCACAGTCTTGTTAATTATCAGGGCTACTTTGGGATGTGTAGGTGGGGGACAGGGGAGTGTGTGGGTGTGTTTTCCTTTTTATTTAGTCACATAGCTAGACTTATTCTGCTTTTAAAGAAATTCTGTTCCTTATACAACATCTTGTCTTGGGGCACCTGGGTGGCTCAGTACTTAAGCGTCTGCCTTTGGCTCAGGTCATGATCCCAGGGTCCTGGGATCGAGCCCCCCACATCGGGCTCCCTGCTTCAGCAGGGAGCCTGCTTCTCCCTCTCCCACCCACCCTGCTTCTATTCCCTCAGTGGCTGTCTCCCTCTGCCAAATAAATAAATAAAATCTTAGGGAAAAAAAAAAGCTTGTCATTACTGATTCCTTATTATTTTAATTTGGGTCAGTGGGCCATGGGCAATTAATTAGTTTTGCAATTGACTCAATATTTTTAAAATTTCACTTGACATTTTGTGTCCCTTGAAATAAAACTAAAATCGGAAACAAAGCAAAGAAATAAAGGCATGACATGCCTAATTATAAGCTTAAAAAGACAGCAACTCAGAAAAAAAAATTCGTATAGGGTTTCTGCCTGTATCAGCTATGCAAATGAATACCATGACAGTTTTAACTGGGTCACAAGTAACACTAATGGAAAAAAAAAAAAGTGAAAAAAAATTCAAAGCTTAGCTTGGAACTCCAAATATTATCTATGAGACTAATTACAGAACATAAATACTTTCATCTTTTAAAAAACTCACTATTTTTTCCCAAGTGAAACAAGCATGAACCAAATAAAAATTTATATTCAATGCCAACCAAACAATTCATTCTCAGCTGTACACCGTGAAGATTTACACATTGGAGGAGGTCTTCTTCCATTTGGCATCACGTGAAAATTATAATTTCTGTGCTTCTAAACATGGGCATGATAAATTAATTTAAAAGTCTTCCCTGAAAATTAAACAGAAGCATTTGGTACAGATGACAAGATACATGAAAAGAATAATATGTGAGCCCTCCGTTTTCTGTTCTCTCCTATCTGGATGTTACATGTAGCCATCTAAAGAACAACACTATTTTTTTGTCCTTTCTGGTTTTTTTTTTTTTTAAGACTTTATTTATTTATTTGAGAGAGAGAGAGAGAATGAGAGAGAGCATGAGAGGAGACAGGTCAGCTAGAGAAGCAGACTCCCCACCAAGCAGGGAGCCCGATGCGGGACTTGATCCTGGGACTCCAGGATCATGACCCGAGATGAAGGCAATCGTTTAACCAGCTGAGCCACCCAGGTGCCCCTGTCCTTTCTGTTTTTACTAAACAAGTAAATAACGATTTTCCTGTAACATGTGAAAAAGCATCTGTACATTCCGAAAAGACATATTTCTGCCCCTGCAGGGCTCTGTTAGGTGCTGTACCATGTTCCCCTCAAATTCACATGTTGATGTCCTAACCCTTAGTATATCACAAAGAGTCCATATTTGTAAAGAGTGTTTTAAAGGCACTAATTAAATTGAGATGAGCTCATGTGCACAGGGCAAAGACCATGTGGAGAGACAGGGAGAAAAAGGCAACCATCTACAGGCAAAAGAGATGGTTTGGAAGAAATAAGCAATCTATTGGAGCGTCCCATCCCAAGGCCTTAACTCTCCGCCCACCTTGTAATTCTGTGCCCTGTGACCCTACTGCCAATCTGGGGTAAGTCTGTAAGAAGAGACTGGAGCAAGTTTCTTGTCAAATGCCAGTGTGGCATCCTGAGGGGTATTCAGGAAGATCCAAACTTCCTGTGGGGCAGAAGAATGCACTCCCCTTGATTATTTTCCTCATATTAAATTATAAGGCTCTGAGATAACCCGATCTTTTTCAAGTACAATTTCCCTGAGTACATGGTTCCCACACAGAGCCCGAATTTTTGCAGTAAACTTGAGTATCATTACATTCAGAACTTAGGACAATATTTAGCTTAGGAAGTGTTACATTTCTTTTATTTTTTTTAAAGATTTTATTTATTTATTTTAGAGAGAGAGAGAGAGATGGGTGGGGGGAGGAGGAGAGGGAGAGGGACAAGCAGACTCCTTGCTGTGTGTGGAGTCCCATGTGGGGCTCAACACACCACCCCAAGATCATGACCCAAGCCAAAACAAAGTGTTGACTGCTCAACTGACCTAACCACCCATATGCCCCAGGAGGTGTTACATTTCATCTTTGTTTCCTGGTTGGTACTTAAAAGAAGGTTATAATTTTATAAAACTTTATCATGATCTATTTTCAATTATGGCAAAAACTATTTTGCAGCTAATCAAAAATGTTTCACTGGGGGAGCCCGGGTGCTAGTTGGTTAAGCAAGTGACCTTGTTTCAGCTCAGTTCATAATCTCAAGGTCATGAGATGGAGCCCTGCATCAGGCTCCGTGCTCAGCAGGGAGTCTGCTGGAGATTCTCTCTCCTTCTCCCCCTGCCCCTCCTGCTCGTGCTCTCTCTCTCTCTAAACAAATAAATCTTAAAAAAAAAAAAAAAAAAAGCATCAATGGAGGAGTGTCCAAGCACTTGAGTAGTAATGGATGGTGAGTGTCCAGCATGGAAGGGGACATCCAAAAAAAAAAAAAAAAAGAAGAAGAAGAAGAAGAAGAAAGTCAACAGGTACCAGAATATTTTTTTAACATACCACTGAAGACCTGTAGAAGGTGAGTTTAGAGACTGTGTCAATAATAATTCTGTGATAATATGAGGACAAAGGAAATGAGCTTTAAAAATGCCTTTGCTTGGCTCACAGTAAACCTGGAGCCATTTGTCTTGTGTCCACAAGACAGTGCAGTCAGTAGGACACAGGCAAAACCTGCCTCTTGAGAACTTAGAGGAACAAATGGGAAGGCTGAAATTGACAAGGCTGTAACTCACAAGTATCCAAACTCTGCCCTCAGATACTCTTGGGCAGCTCCCACAGGGGCTCTAGCTGGGAAGTCAATTGAATTTCAGTTGTGTGAAAGGAGCTTTTGGTCTACTGGGAGCAACTATTCTCTGCTGAAACATGGACAAGGAGTTTTCAGTAATAATCAGACACTAAAAGTAACCATCTGGGTAAAAATACAATTATTTTTCCCCCTTACAACCAGCCTTAGACCCAGGAGCACACATACAGAAGTAACTAAACTAAAACTGCATTTTTAGCCTCCAGTTCCTATTAATTAGACACCACACACCCTGCATGTCCGCCTCACTTATTGTTCTCATCAACGATGGGAATCTTAACAGCAACAGCACACTCACTCTGTGAGAGCGTGAGCCCTCTGACCCTTGCCACCCAGGAGAAAGGGAAGTACATGTAGAAGAGACCATGACTGCAAAATGAATTATTAAGAGGTCAATCCCAAATAACCATCACATTCAAAACAGCTTCTTTAACTCTGTGGCCAGAAGTGGTTGCAAGTGTGACCACTTCTGACCACAGTTATGTCATATAGGAATTTAAATGTCATATGACATTCCTATAGGTCATAGAGGAATTTTTAAAAACAAAGGGGGTGATGGTGAACTCATCCCTGAGTTAGTCTATCAGATAGTATTTATGATAACCCACCATTTCCACATTTTTATGTTACACAAGCTCTGGGAAAATATAATCAGAGTAGAAGAAATAATCTTGGAGTTTAAATCTGAATGCAAAACACAAAGTAAATCAGAAACACGTATTTCCTTCCCTACGCGCTGTCAGAATTCTGGAATAAAGGGAAATGGGTGTTAGAGTGTGAATCTGGACAGGTCTGGGTCGAGATGAATTTTGATCGAACATCTCGTAAAAAGCAGAATGTAAGTCAGAGGGAAGAAAGCCAACTGAAATCCTGGAAAACAAATTTGAATGAAGAAGAAATAGCCTAATGTCATTGGCAATGCAACCAGTGAGTTTTCTCAAAACAAAACTTGCTCCAGGAGATGCCAGGGTGGCTCAGTCAGTTAAGTGTCTGCCTTCAGCTCAGGTCATGATATGGGATCAAATCCTGCATTCGGTTCCCAGCTGAGCAGGGAACCTGCTTCTCCCTCTGCCTGCTGCTCCCTCTACTTGCACTCTCTCTGTGTGTCTTAAATAAATAAATAAATAAAATCTTTTTTTTTTTTTTAAGATTTTATCTATTTATTTGACAGACAGAGATTACAAGTAGGCAGAGAGGCAGGCAGAGAGAGAGGAAGCAGGCTCCCTGCTGAGCAAAGAGCCTGATGCGTGGCTCCATCCCAGAACCCTGGGATCATGACCTGAGCTGAAAGCAGAGGCTTAACCCACTGCAGGTGCCCCAATAAATAAAATCTTAAAAAAAAAAAACAAACAAACCTTCCTCTGGTGCATGAGAAGAAATAAAAATATGGAACTCATTCTTGTTCAGGCTGTTCTTGAGTACATAATGGAATGTTTGGGATTAACAAGGACAACAATGGAAGTCCATCCATGATTTCTTAAAATCAAGTAAATAAAGCTTATGGAAGTTTTTCTTTTAACAGAATAAAACCATATATGTATGAATATAATATTTCATTTAGTTCACATCACTTTGAATTTTATGATCATCTGTGCACTCTAGCATATAAATCATCATTTTCAAATCTTGTTCCATTAGCACAGTTGAGCCCAAATCATCAGAATCTTGAATCAGGACATGGCCACGTTCTCTTACAGTAGTCTGCTTCAGATATGCATTCTGCCTGTACTTTGTTTTGCCTGGTCTCAAATGTTTGTCCCATAATGAGCCAAATATACAGAACATCCTCAATAATTAGCTGTCATAATAAAACTGTCAACAGTGATACCCAGCTGGTGAATATCTGCTTTGGTGAATTATCTGTGGACAAAAAAACTATCCACTTATTACAAACACTGGAGCTGATTAAACCCTCCCCCCAAAATGGATTAGACAGTCATACGTGCAAGTACTTTGCATCAAGCTAGAGATTGTGTTTGGCAGGATCTCTGAATTCAAAATGAATTTAAAGTGATGAAGCTTTTGACATTCTTAATGAAATTTTATGTTGCCGCTTCCGGTACTTAAACTGCAGAAAATTTGCAGAGAATTTCCTTTTAGGAGAAAAGGAAGAGAAGGCAAATGGAGGAAAGAGGGAAGTCATAACCGAAAGATGTATTTGAAACTCATAGGAGTACACAGAACATCTCCAAAACAGAGAAAAAAGGGTTTGTTACTGTCCCCGCCAACCCCGGAGCTATCCTTTGTCAATAATAGTTGTGGTTATGGTAAATTCTCTCAGTCATGGCCATCTAGGTACACTGGGGAAGAAAAGCCAACAAAATATCTTAAGCCAAGTTCTGTGAATGAAAGGATGTTTTTTCATTAAAACAAAAGATCAAAGGCAAAGAAAGATAACCAGTATCTGTATCTTATTGAAGCCTACATCAAGTTTGAAATTGACACATAAAACTCTACAATGAGGATTTCATGATGAATAATCAAGGAAAGAAAAGTAAATGAGCACTTCTGTTAGTGATATACATATAGAAGGGAAAGATAATCTAGGAAAACCACCTTTGAAATAGTTTTATGGAAAGTAGAATCATTATTTCCTAATTCTAACCTTTTACCCAGACCACTGGGTTCCAAATTTAAATGATCTCTACTTTCTCTGAATAACCGTAGTAATTATTGTAGCCTCTCACTACTGGTGATAAGAGAAAGTGATTCCATGATGCTCAAATGAATTCATTAATTTTAATATCTAAAATATTTGTATTTCACATGTCAGTACTATGAAGTATTCCAGAAAATATCAGCCTTCGTTCAGAAGCAGTATCTTCAGAAATGTTTCATGATTTTAATTGCTTTTTTAAAAGATTTTATTTCTTTATTTGACAGAGAGAGAGAGAGAGAGCACAAGTAGGCAGAGCAACAGGCAGAGGAAGAGGGAAAAGCAGACTCTCCACTGAGCAGGGAGCCTGACGCAGGGCTCAGTCCCAGGACGCTGGGATCACAACCTGAGCCGAAGGCAGACACTTAATCAACTAAGCCACCCAGGCGCCCCATAATTTTAAATTTCTCTATTTTATACTCAGGATTTTGTTCAGTCCTCAATTCAAGCTCCTGTTTCAAAGTCCTGCCTTAGAGTCAGGTAAGTAACTTTCAGGTTTTCTAACAAGGTTTCCAGGATTAAAGACATCCACTATGAACAATTTTTAAAAAAGCCAACTGATGCATGAAGAAAAAACTTTTCTGAAAAAGACCTTTGCTTTTGTTTAGTTATACATGCCTTAACTATGTCACCAGAAACATCTGCCTTGAAAAAGTTCGTAGGAATAACAAAAACTGAAATAAGATAAAAACACTTGCAGAAGTAATGTTCGCTCCTGTAAGTGCCATTTATTATCTCGTGAAATTTCCAACATGGTTTGGTGAGAGTTAATTGTTGGATCCTATTTAGTACAAAGGGAGTGGAAGAAAAAGGCATCTAATTGATGCATTAGTAGTCCTCCCCACCTCCAAAAGTTGCAGGAGGCACTTTTAACAGCCATCATTTTCTGTATAGGGGATCTGCTCAGAACAAAATGCAACAGTCGTTGTTTGTTCTATCTTACATTTATTTAGCAAAAGCCATTATCATCCATCCCAAGCTCACACCTTTACAGAATAAGAGATGTAGAAAGCAACGGTGTTTTGAATAAGCAGCTCCTATTTTATTAAGTGTTTTTGGTTTTGCCTGGAGACCTTCTCGACTTGAGTAGGTTCTTTCTCTGAGGTGCACAAATGGCCCTTCTATATTCATCAGTATACACTGTTCATGCACAGTGATAGAGAAATCAATGGGTTCTTTATTTTTTCCTTTCCTGAATAATCTTCCTCTGGGGTTTGATCCTAATAATTAGTTTTGAGGAAAAGTGAATGAATAGAATTACAGTACTACTTTCTGTGATTCTGTGGAGAGAAAACATGTCAACTTTTCTAGCATAAATATCTACCTCTAAAATTTTATGCAACCATTGTAAAAATGACCCCTGGGCTGGGATCTAATGTTCTATCTTGCATTTCTTTCCTTTTTTTCTGCCCCTCCTTTTACACCTTGGGGAAAAAAGGGGAATGTTTTCTCAAGGAAAATTTCTTTTTCATTGCTAAGAATGGTAAATGGAAAATGACAGTCTGTTAAATGAGAAAGAAACTTGTATCAAGGTTAATTGTATTTTTAAGTAACATGTGAAAAGCTACTGACCCTGAAGGAGGTTTTTTTCCTCTATTATAATACCAAACAAATGAAAAATACTGTGGGTATAAAATCTGGCCTTTGAAAATAGGACTACATCCTTGGGAAAGCGCTCTGATGCCCCAGGTTCTAGAATGTTCTGAGGTAAATTTTGGGAGTTGGATATGACATAAGAGCTCCTTCCTATCATTTACTCCCCCTAATTTTCCCATCCAGAGTTTGCCAAAATTAGCATGGGCTTTCTGGGAAAAAAGTCTTTATATTATAGTTCAAACTCTGGTCTATCCAGAAATTAAAGAAGTTGAATAACCGCTCTGATTCCGACTCCTCTTCTAAAAAGGCAGTTACCTAGAAGGACTTTATAAAGACTGTCGTTACAGGAAAACGTCTTTAAATATTTACCTAATAAAAAATAGAAAAAAATTACACTGTATACACATGTCCAGGGATGCTCAATCTTAAATATTCCTACAAATTACCAAAATAGTACTGGCCAGCCCCATTCAATGATCCTTTCTTTATGATTCATTCCTTTGAGCAATACTCACTATCCAATACCTACCAGATTACATGATACAGTCACAAAAATAAACTAATTCCCATCTTTCCTTGAACTTCCAGCTTCACAGAAAAGGCAGGTAATAATTAACTACCACAAAATTGGATTAATATTATGATAGGGAACATTTCCCTGGGGATGTGTCAACTATGTAGTATTCAAGGAGTCTAGTATCTTCCAGAAACAGTGAATAATGAAATATTCATCTATGTTGATAAACTTTTGTGAAAAATTAGGGAATTCACAGAACAAATAATAACCCCATAGCTTCTCCTCCCCACACACACCTTATCTCACTGGCAATAATTACCATGGAAAAGATCCAAAACCCAGGTGAAACCCCTCACTTTATTTATGTTTTAGTCACCTGTTAAACATTATCTACTCAACTATACAGTAAAGAGATCAAGTGTGTCCTTGTAAGGAAAACAAAATGAGTTTCCATAAAAAAAAATTCCAGAATCTTTAACATTAACCCTTCTTCTTAACCCTTAACCTTAATACCTGACCTTAATTTCCAGCATGCTTTCTTCATTTAGAGGATTTGTTTTGCTTTTGTTCAGTTTCTTTTTTCTTTTTTCTTTTTTTTTTTTAACCAAGAGTAGTGTTATAAATGGCAAACAAAACATATTGAGTTGTTTAATTGCATTTTGTATCCAAGCTTTTCATATTTTATCCAAATATAAATTTCTCCTTATGCCTCATTCATTCCCACTGTCTTTATTGTCTCTAAAGATTTATGGCCTCAAACAATTTCAAATCAATGACCCCTCAAAAAATGCACAAAACGGACACCATTATCATACTCTCAAGGGAGCAAAAACTGTATATCAATAAACTAAGCTTTGCCATTTAAGGCTATCACTGACTTTTTGTGTTACACCTAAAAAAAAAAAGGTGGGGGGAGGGAGTCCAGATGTATCCAGGCCGTGTGCTGTTATGGTTGTCATTGTTTTCTCTTTTCTCCACGATCTGTGGAAGGTTGCATAGGAGACCACAGTAATGTGAAGTCAGCAGCAAAATTTGGTAAGAGCAGAAATACTAACAGAAGCAGTCTTCATGTGTCTGAGATCAGTTGCAAAGCAAGTGCCCAGTTAAGGACAAAACAGGATGATAGACAATTATCGTTTTTCTAAAAGTCACAGGAGCAGGAGGAAAAAAAAAACAAACTTCCAAGTAAAACCTGAGGGTAAACCTAGTGTTCTTGCCTTTGTGTTTACAACATGTTTGCAAATAAATGATTCCAATTTTCAGCCAGAATTCAAATCTCAAGTTTCCCACTCAATGAGAAATGAAACATACTGAAAGGTACAGGAGAAGGATGTATCCAACTTTTTCTGGTACAAAATGTTCCCTTGGAAACTGAATGGAATTATTGGTGCATTCTCAACCAGAAGTACACAGAATTTTGAATGGGAAGGGTCCAAATCTCGCCAATATCAAGATGACCTCAGAAATGCATTTTTTTTTCTGTCTACAAAATAGAATTTGCTCAACATTAGGAGCAGTAAAAATAATAATAATAATAATCTTTTATATGCAAATTACTTACCTTTACAGAACAATATTGAACAATTATAGTAATTTCAACTCAACCACTACTACCTATCTCCAAGAGGCTCAGCACCCACTTGATCTTCAGAACACAAAGATAAGGGCGCCTGGGTGGCTCAGTGGGTTAAGCCTCTGCCTTTGGCTCAGGTCATGGTCTCAGGGCCCTGGAATTGAGCCCCGCATTGGGCTCTCGACTCACCAGGGAGCCTGCTTCCCCCTCCCCCATGTCTGCCTCTCTGTCTACTTGTGATCTCTCTCTCTCTCTCTGTCAAATAAATAAAATCTTAAAAAAAAAAAAAGAACACAAAGACAATAAGGACAACCTCAATGAGTTCTTGGTGTAGTAGGAGAGAGAAATGGATTACCAAACTACTATATTGATGAAGACAAACGCCATATGTCTTCCATAATGAGCAATTTTAAGTAAGACTTTTTGTTCATTTGGAAGACAGATCTGTCAATAACCGTGACGGTGATAATTTTATAATGCTGAGTACTCCAAGTGTCCCAGGGTAGTGGTGGCTAGGAATTGGCCTCAGAGAGCAGAGCAGGGTAGTTGACTCTGATGGTTAGATTAGGCTGATGGGAGAACCCAGACAGGGAGGCAGCCCAATGAGTAGGCATGGGCAAGAGAGCATCTGAATGCTCCTGAGAAAGATTTTTGGGACTTCTTCTTCCAGCGTGACTGGCAATAATGCAATGTGAACTGTCTTAAGCAGTTTAGTTGCAATTTACTGACTACATGGGATTTACTGGCTTGCCTAAGTGAAAAGGGCAGGCAAGACCATGCTCATGACGCCCTCAATAGGTTCTCATGGACCCATTTCTCACTTTTCTCCAGGATTTACACTCCTTTGTGCTGGCTCCTTTAAGAGGCAAGTTGAGGTTAGTGGCAATGATGGGCTACCACATCTCTGAATTTATAATCTATTAGTTTAATAATCTAAGCAGAAAGAGAAAATTCTATCTTTAAGTCATCTGGCAATTAAAAATTGATAAGCCAAAGCACTCTCTGTGACAGGCACCCCCCCACCCCCTGAACAAATCTGTGTGTATCCATTAGGAATTACATTCCGCTGTTACAATGATAATGATTGGGGAAAAGTCTGAGGCTTATTTCTCCCTGACATCAAAGACCAAAGACATGCAGGCCAGCCCCAGTTACGCCAACTCTCTGAGGACTAGAGAGACAGACACAGAGCTGTCACTATTTTTGTATTTGACAAAATTATCTGAACAGAAAACCCAACAGACTCTACGGAGAAATCATTCTTAGCCATGTAATTGGCAAGATCGCTGAATATAAAAGCGATAGTCATCAGTCGTATTCCTATACAGAACCACATGGAGTGATGAAATCTTCTTAAATAAAATATAAAATCTTATTAGGTTAAATTTCTCATTTTCTCTAGCAAGAGAAGTGTAAGGCACTAGACTAAACATAAGTGATTTGACTAGTATTGAAAGAAAAATTACATAATTTTACCTTAATAAGTTTAAACATTAGGAGGATATACATGTTCATGGATAAAAAGATTCAGCAGCATAAAGCTGTCAGTACGTCCCGAATTAAACTAAACTTAGAGGGAGTTCCAATCAAAATCCCCAGCGGGGATTTTTTTTTTTTTTTCTTTTTCAAGAAGCATGAAAAGAAAATCATATATAGGAAAGCAAAGAGCCTGGAAGTTTTTAAGCAAGAACAGCTGAGCCACAAACCATGTGTCCTAGAGATATCAGGCGATCATGAAGGTAAAGGGATTAAAAAACATGGTTATTGGCATAGAGATGGGGCAGTGGATCAATGAAATGGAAAATACATACAAGTAAATATATAAGCGAATATATGGTGAAAATCATGGGCAAAAGAGACTATCAATAAAATATACTAGGAAAATTGGTGGCTCATATAGAAAAAAATTAAATTCCATCCTTATCTTACATTAAAAAAATTTAAATCCAAATAAATAACAGGTCTGAATATATGGTTAAAAACCAAACCAAATCAAACAACAACAAAAAACTTGTTTTGGATGGGAATGGCATTAATATAGGGAAATATTTCTAAAAGTGATTTAAAGATCACAGCCACAGAGAAAAATGTTGATAAATTGGATACTACATGAAATTTTAATTCTTTCGTGCACTGAAAAGCTTTGCAACAATGTTAAAACTCTGTGAGTCCTGGAAGATGATTTGCAAGATAAGTAAATGTCAAGGGATTATGACCTACAATCTATAAAGACCTCTTTATATTCTGTAAGAAAAAGACAAATCATTCAACAGAAAAACTGACAACAGATATATATGGTCAATCCAGAGAATAAGAATAGATACATAAAAAAATTAGCACCAGTTTTCGAAGAAAGGCATATCCGAAGCATTTAAAATGCCATTTTGTGCCCAAGAAATCATGAAATCTGTTAAAAATCTAACAGTAAGAAACGCACATAAATGAGGAAACTCTTAAAAACACCAATAGAGTGCAAATTCCTGGGGTTGGTTTGGAGGATTATCTGGCAACGTCATGAGCAGTGGTAGATGATTTAGAAATTTAATCCTGCATACATATTCTAGAGAAATCCCGACACATGACACACGCAAAAGTTTTGTATGAGATGAGCAGAGTGCAGGAGCAGGAGAGGCAAAGCGAGAGGGACAGAGAATCCCAAACAGACTCTGTGCTGACTGCAGAGGCCGAGGAGAGACTAGATCTCACAACCCTGAGATCAAGACACGAGCTGAAACCCAGAGTCGGATGCTTAACTGATTGAGCCACCAAGGCACCCTCACACACAGTTTTATGCTAGTCTAACAGTACTCTATTTATTAAGAAAATACATTAATTTGGTGGAAGTATAAGACTAAGGGAATGACGAGCACTGACTGAGAACAGCACTAATGTGTAGGTAGATAAAGTCGAACTGGAAAAAAAATACTTAGGACACTCAGCCCGGATTTGTAGTGTTTTTTTGTACTATATCACCTGAATGGCTGTTAATCGGGATCTGATTCGTTACTATGAAGACAGTTTTACATCTGATAGACCTAAAAAGATATCATAAACCAGTTACTGATTTTAAGAAAATTAAGTAGGAATGGGGTATTTAAGTAGACAACAGCAAAACACAGAGGGAGTAATCTAAATCAGAGGTCTTCAAACTCTCAGGCCAAATCCAGCCCACCACGTGTTTTACTTTTTTAAATAAAGTTTTATTGGAACACAATCATACTTACCTGTTTAAATATTGAATATAGCTGCTTTGATGCTATAACAGCAGAGCTGAATATTTGTAAGAGAGATCCTATGACTGCCAAAGTCTAACATGGTCCTTTAAAGGGAAAGTTGGCCAATATTCTAAATTGGTAGACATATACTTTGCTTGGTATATAATAACACATTTTAGTTTACTGTATACTTACTGTAAGTTAGGCAGTTTAAATATATCATCTTGATTATCACTATTTTAGAGAATATTAATATTACCCCAGATTACAGTCTGAAGAAATTGAGATTTAGAGAATTTAAGGAAATAGCTCAATCTTTCTGAATAACAAGAGACAGAAAAATAAGTTTCCCTGATTCCAGGTCACATACTGATTTAAACCCTTCAGAAAAGGCCAGAAACTGATTTCAGAGTTCTTTATTTCCAGAATACTCTTTTTTACTGTGTCTGAGTAGAGGACATTGGGTCAAAGATAGGAAGAGGTTTAGAAGATACAATACATAATGCAAGTCAAAGTTATAAAGAACCCTAAATATTGTCCCAAATAATTAGGGGTAAAAGTTTTCCTCAGAAAAGAAATTCCACAGACGCATTCACAACATACCCTTTTGTCATTTCTTACCCCAAAACCCTATCTTAACTTAAAAAGCCAATGATATGACACTACAGAACTCACCAACTCTGCTGAAGATGTTTCACAGAAGTCACATGAAATCCATGAAAATCACAGACATATTTTGAGCTTTTTACAGTGAGGTACAAGAGATTTAAAAAAAATCTGCTCCTGATAGACTATAAATGGCTTAAGGATTGTAATCGTGTATGTGTTGAGTATATACTTGTATTGAGTATATACTGTTGAATATATATACCATTCCTAGGACAATGAATTCATCATATGTCATCAGATCTGTTCAACTAGTACTTTGAAAAGTTCTATGCCTAAATCAAAGTGTCTTACCCTAGTTCAGAGAAAGTGGAAAGACAGACTGAGCCAAATCGAGGAGGCCTTGAGAAAATATCCCAACCACTCAGAGACAATCCAAAGAGCGAGAGACGAGAAAGGTTAAAAGGAAAAGAGGAGAATGATGCAGTCTAGACATGAGCTTAATTTAACTCTGGGCTCTGAGACCTGAAGGCACTGGGGTAGGTGTCCTCAAATGGGGAGAGCCAGGAAAGGCAAAGGGAAGGAATCTATGAAATCCTCAAGATAGAGGAAATTGATGTGATAATACTGCTCAGGTTGAAGTAGATTTTTCTACAGTTTTCGATTTGTGTTGTATTCTCATTTGTCCTGAGTATCTCCAGAGACTAATCCTTATTACATGCTAAGAAGATAGAAGACAAATAATCAAAGTTTCCAAGTGAGTCAGATGCTTGAGAGCACCCAAACTCTTGCTGCTATATCCTAAGAGGGCCAGGGATTTGGGAGAACCCCAGACTGCACTGAAGGAGAAAATGCCTGAGGGTCTTTGTGTCCTATAATGAAGATCTTTCTCATACAAAGCCTCTCTTTGCTGCCATTGTTGAAGAACACGGAAGCAGGGTCTATTGCCCCTGACATTATGGTCTTTGACACATGGATTTAGGAGAAACACCAAATTAGCAGGCATTAAAATTCCTGCTACGTTGGGGCACCTGAGTGGCTTAGTTGGTTAAGTGTCTGCCTTGGGCTCAGGTCATGATCCCATGATCCTGGGGTCCTGGGATGGAGTCCCGAATCAGGTTCTCTGCTCGGCAGGGAGTCTGTTTCTCCCTCTCCCTCTCCTGTTCCCCTGCCTCTGATCTCTCGCTCAAGTTCTCTCTCTAAAATAAGTATTATTTTAAAAAATTCTTGCTATATGATTAGTTGTCTATTCTTTCTTATGTATGTACAAGAAGACACATACGTAAGTCTCCAAAACAATTTCTGTAGAGCATTTAGGGAAGAATGCATGGGGAAACAAAATCTAGTCTGAGCAATGTGACTCTGAAGATGTTGGCTTTGGAATCCTAGAATGTTCTATGTCGCTCCCGGAATTAGACACCGAGTACAGTGTGACTTACGCTCCTGGGTCATTAGGATATTGAGCTATTGCCATTTATTACACTATTTCTTTTATTTTAAAAAACTCTACATAAAGGAAAGGTCACATAGCAATCAGTAGCTATAGAACCTTTAAAGAGTCGCCTTACTTGACTGGACATTGGCTTCTTTATCTGGAAAGTGAAGGGATTATATATAACCTACATATGCAATCTTCTGTTTCTGTGAACTGAAGGAGCCTGTTAGTAATGCAAAGAGAGATCAGTACAATTACAGAAAAGTGTAGAACTTCCATAATGTAAAATCACTTCAGCCTCGGCCCTCAGGGGGAACTACTGGTTTGTCATTTAATGGCAATGGCGCACAGAGTAGCCATATTTCAAAGCTTGGTTCCAAAGGGCTGTGGGGCAATGTTGTGTGAATGGGTGCTCCAGGCACCAAAACCCTTTAAGGGATTATTTTAGAGAAATAGGAGATTTAAATAACATGTAGAAATAATATTACTTGAGGTGGAAAAGGACTGAGATGTGGGGGGAACAGAATAGCTGAGGTGGAGTTAATTTAACTGTGGGCAGAATCTGCACGGGGCATAAGAAAGGAGGGCACAGTAGGGCTGGTGACAAAGAATTAGTTCTCTCGAAAGGTGAAAGAGTTAGCCAAATGTATTTCCATGTACTCTTTCCAAGAGAAAAGGGGTGAAATCAAATCCCAACACCTAAGCATTAAATATACATTATAGAAAATTACATTTATTCATAAAACCACCATGCTCTGTATTAGTCATTTTGAAGTCTACTTCATTCAGACAGCACTTACTAGTTTAATAGTTAAATTTGCTTTTAAATGTTTTCCTTTTATACTCTAAGAGTTGCTCAAGTTAAGTTTCAGAAGAAGCAGCCCAATTTTGCAGGTGGAGAAATCACCCAGTCGTTACGAATTTCCACCCTGGTGAACCAAGAGCAAAGGCTGGAGATGTCTCATTCCAGGCTGTGCGTGAGACTGTGGTTCGTGACCTGTTGAGCCAGCCAGAGAACCGGCTGCTAACAGACATTCTTCAGAACTCAAAGAGGGCATCTGGCCAAATAAAAGAGATTTCTTCCCCGCCACTGATGAGACTCTTTCCAAGAGGGCATGCGCAAGGAGGTCTTTGAAACCAAAAAAGACAAAACAAAATTTCTATTGGCCGCGTGACCGTTCTCAAATTCTGTAATTCTTCCTGAATTTCCTCTGCTTCGTTGTCAGGTAAATGCTGTTTCGTACCCCAGATTCCCCTCCTACCCTTGCCGCCTGTCCTCCTGGGATGCCGGCCCTAGGGGTTACAGTCACAGGAGCTACTGCCTTCAGACTCTCTCTGGGCACTGCGGAATGGAAGCTGGGGTACAAGAAGAGAGATGCACGAAGACACTGACGTCAGGGTCTTTAAATCCCTGTCCATCTCCCCTCATCAAGGGTGACAGCGCTACCCAAAATGCTCTTCTTGATACCATTCTCTCCATGTTCTGGTAGATGCTTGCTTCCCTCAGGTCTAGGGTGGTAAACAGTTCCTCTGCTCTCTCCGCATCCCAATTTCCACACTCAGTGTGGTTTCCCCACCTCTATAACTACCCTAGCACCGCCTTTGTAAATAAACTCTCTGGAACTTTCCCAGTATGGGAGTGCCATGATTTCCTGCTGCGGAATCTCATTTGAAATGTAGATAATAGCAACAACCCTCTCATAAGGTTGTGACGAGATTTCCATAGCAAACTATTGGTGGTCCAGTCTTCAGGTCATACTCTACGTTCTCTAGGGAATCAGCTATGAGAGGAGACTGATGTGTTCATGTTTTCTTCAGAGAGAGGCAATCTCAATCAGCAAAAATGAGAGGGCGGGGGTGGGAAACGGTCCCGGAAGGATGGGAAGTGACCGAGAGATGACATGTCAACCTCCCTGGCTACTTCCTGACAAGCTGAAAAGACACCTAGCCAATAGTTGGCAGGTCACCTCAGGCAGAAAAAAATCTCCTCACAAGCTGAACAGAAAAACTACATCTTAAGCAATCTGACAGAGAGAAGAAGGAAGGGATGCATTTTCTGAATAACCCTCTCTGGGTTTTCCCTTGGTCAAATTTGGTCTCAAAGAGCATTAACTCCCCAGGATTTCAGTTCATGCCATCAGCCATGTCTGTGGCCGCTTGGGAAGCCAAGTTTCAGGCTTTCTGGTGTGTGTTTCATCCACATCCAGAAAGAGCAAATAAAGAGTTATCACATCATTTTAGACAATAGTTGAAACTAAATACAGACACATACACACACACACACACACACACAGTGGAAGAAAGACGAGTCATCACAGCTCTGAGAAGGTACCTAAGCTCTGTCTGGTTCTTGGACAAGGCCATCATTCTCATTGTGCTCCATACCTTAGACGCTCATCCTTGCTTTCCTGCCATATGACCTTCCTTAGATTGCCCTGTGTCACAGTCCTAACACAAGGGGTGAACCCAGAAAAGATAGCAAAGCATGCAATTGATCCCACATTTGTTACGGCTAAGTGGAAAGAGAAGGTGGGAGGAGGCCTGAGCTGGGGCATCCCAGCAGAACTCTCTCTTCTGGGGATTTTGAACTGGGACGGAGGGAGAGTGATGTGAAAAGATGAAGGAAGATACCTTGGAAATGACAGTGACAGCCTGAACTGAAACTCAGACAGAAAGCTAGGACAGTAAGACAGTGCTGTGAGGAATGGTAGGGATGCTCGTGCTTCCTCTAGGTTACCTGCGAGGTATAATCTACTGTGAGAAAGAAGCAGAGAGGTCACAAGTTTACATACAGAGCAGCTCTGCAAACCATGTAAAGTGAAGCAAATTTTTAGTGAGAAGCGGAGGCAAGAGGCCACCAGTTCTGCAGGGAAATGGAGAAGATGGCCCTGATTCCAGGTGTTCTGTGCCACCCAAACGTGTTCTGTTTTCTATGCTTGGATTTTTGTAAAACTTCATCATCTTCCATGCAATAGTCAAGATTTTTTTTTTTTTAGATTTTTAAAGTGAGATACTCTAGTCAAAACAAACATAAACAAAAATAACATATTAACTCATAAGCCTAGAATGTCAGTAAAGAATGTGTCTTCAGGTAGGGTTTGATCCAGGAATTAAACAGTATCATCAGGAAATCGATCTAATTTTCTTTTTCTCCTTGGTTCTCTTCTCCCTCTTTAGACCTCATTCTCTACTGTATTTCTGTGCAATGTGGAAGCAGAGGTAATCTTTAATAATCTTCAACAATACTGATCACTAGAGGAACAACCTTAAATTTCAATGTCCATGTCAATCCCTTAAAAAAGAATTCTGATTGGCTTATTTTGAACCATCTTGCCACTCTTGCTTGAATCAATGATTTTGGAGGTCTAGAAGGCTCTAGACAGCATAGCAAAATTGGTAAGCATTTTAGTACCCAAGGAAGCTATGTGATTGCTAGCTCTATCACAAAGGAAATAGGAAAGCTCTAAATGGAAAAGATGCTGAGCAGATGAAGAAGGTAACAGATACCCACTACGTTCCTTTATTCTGCTTTTGGGAATCAAATAATCTCAGGGATCTATCCTTTTTGTGCCTCTGACCTACTTAGTCCTTAGAAACAAACAAACAAACAAAAAAGTGAAACACAGAGCATCTCTGAGCATCTAATAATTTCCAAGTCTCCACTGGATTTGAGGAACATGTTAATAAACAGAAAATTGAAATACAAGGTGGTCAGTATGGTAGGAAGGCACATAGAAGGTACAGAAACATTAGCCAGGATTTTAAAATTTTCTCTAATTGCTTTGTTAAACTTGCTTTCAAACATGTCGTCAATACCAGCTTAAAGTGTTTTCTAGATTGCATTTTGAGAAGAATCAAAAGTAACATGGATATTCCTGTGATCAGATATGTGATAGGCATTCATTACCTGGGAAGATGGTGGATGTTGACAAAAGAGAAATATTCCGAAGAAAAGTAAGGGCAAGTGGTGGAGGTCCTCCTAGACTCTTAATAACAGGCCAGCTACCCTGAAGACCAGTCTTGCTGTCTGTTAACCAGTAGCCCCTGAACAGCCCAAAGCAGAGACTGAGGACATGAGAGAGAGTTCATGGTATATTTCCATTACCTTGACTATAGTCTCTCATGGCAGTAGATGTTTTTACTGGCTGTGTTCTCCCAGGTCCCCTGGATGTTCCTGGAACACAGAAAGAGAAACAAGTTCTTCTCTGTGTAGTCTCAAGTCCTCTTCCTTCTTTGCAGCTTTTGGCTCCTTGGGTCTTCAGCTTCCAAATTCAACCTTGCCAAATGATATTTAAAGTCTTTTAAAAATTCTGTGGCATATTTTAGAATTTTAACTATCCTGTCTATCACAAATGTATACTGGAATTGCTTACCAAGCCTGTTGCTGGGGAGCAATAACAACTCTTGCTACATATATAAGCTTAACATAATATGGCTACTTTCATGATAGATCGTTTTATGGGCATTTCACAGGCACATGGTAAACATCAATAAAACCTCATTTCCTCTTGCTCTTGAGGATGATTTAACTCAGAAAATGCGTGTGAATGTGCAAGCTTGCTCAGGTATACCTTTAGTATGCAAGTTTAATTTTAAAATAATTGTGCTCATTTTTCAGAAAATGAAGTGTTTTTCCTATTTCTTTTGGTAAATTTGTTTGGTTTTCAGGAGAAAGAAGCACACAGAAGAAAGCAATCCCATCACCTGTTAAAATCTGGGAGAACAAAGACATCTCTTCATGCATATATATCATGCATATATATAAAATGCTATGTCACATTTTAATAATGAGCCCTTTTGATAATAGGACTGCTTTATGCCTTGGCCGGCAAGAATTAAAGTCTATATATACTAGGATTTCATTTAAGCCAGTCCTTACATTTCATATCCGAATAAACCTGGAAAGGACCACTAGCCATACATTCTATTTTGTTCTTATCTTTACGAGAAAAATGAGGTTTAATTTCTCCCCAGACGCACCAAGGTGTATTGCAATGCCCGTGCCTCATAACGAAAGCTGCTGGGTAGGAAGGCAAAAATTGTCAGATCAACGTCAATCTACGACTCTCAAACATTCGATCTGTCCACAAAGTGTGCACTGATGGAGGCAGTTCTGACAGATAAAGAGGATTCGCTGAATATCCATTCCTAAGAAACATCCTTCATTAATATTTACATTTCTCTTGACAGCACAATTGCCGCAAGCATAGGTTGGGGTAAATATAGGCTGCATTTGGCAAATATACAGGCAGAGGCTCCTATTTGTCTAAAAATACACTGGGCTTGAATATGGACCTCACTGTGTCCGTGGACCTCCTGGACCTCGGACCTCAGGTGCCTTAATTCAATGGGGGGTGAGGGTGGGGGGAACAATCATGACACTTAATTTAAGGCATGGGCGCATTCTCAGCCAGTTAACTTGTTATAGGGAAGGAACAAAGGCTGGTTTTAATGGCCATCCCCTCCCCCATCTTTTTTCCTCTTCTTCATTTTTTATTCTGCAGTAAACAGTCACTAAAAATATATCTGGTCAATAAGGGGCAGATGAAAGTGAAGGGGTTGCTATAGGAACACAGAAATGGATGCGGAGAAATAACCACTCTAATTCCTACTGGGTTTTCATGTTGGATTTCCATTGTAGCTAAACTCAACTTCAAAAGACATTCCTTAAGAAAGAGGCTACTTGCAATGCACAAGATTTGCTAGGAGAATTTTAGGGACTAACTTTAAACCGACGAAACCATCTATCTGAGTAAAGCCACCAACAGAAAACTGGCATTTTCTCTCTTTGTTCCAAACCTCTTTTCAATGCATTTTCGACTAAAATCATTTTTATGTGGTTTAAGACCAGGGGATGCATTTTAATAGTGATGAAAACATGAGTAATGAGGACTGCCGTCCTAAGCAGCCCATGATCCTTTCCCCCTCAACTGCCCTGTCCCAGTTTGACAGAAGGCATTTATATTCCAACCCTGAGACCCTCCTCTTTTGCCATTCTGTGTAATTATCCCACTCAGAAACTATGCTCTCCTCAAGTGTTGTTTTTTCCAAAGGCGACGGCCCCTGTGCCTTGTTTCTCACCTCCTTCGGGTAAGTCCAGAACACCTTCTGGAGGCATTTCAAACTGACAGCCAAAATCATTTACATTCCCCAGACCCATGGCTGAAAAGACACGGTCACTGCCACCACGGCCACATACAAATCTTCCAGAGGGAAAGATGGACAAAGAGCTTTGTGTGTGACTCAAAGCCTTCTACCGCAGGGAGAGCTTAGTTCAACCAAAGCCTTGCTCATAGGGAGACATTTTTACAGGTCCGACCCATGAGCTCGGTTAATTTTCTCACTCCCCTATCAAAGTTGGAGACGTAGTCTACAAGCAATTTATTCTCCAAATGAGGATGCGAAACAGTTTCTAGGCCAGTGATCAAAACGTCCCACTGATCAAGATAGCTCAGGAAATGAGATCCTTCACAGAATCCCCTAAGTGGCAAGATTCAGTGCCGGCTGCCCTTCCTTCTCTAGTAAGTCAGGGGCAAAGGTCAAATGTTCGCTCTTGCCCTGCTGAAAAAAAAAAAAAAAAAAAAAAAAGGTTTACGCTTGACAGGGGAGGAACGGTGGCTCATCTGACAGCCTTATTGCTCCATTTGGCTTAGTTCAGGAAAGTGGTTTTCACCTGCAGCATCAAAGGGAAATAGAGGGTTCGAGGAAGAAAAAAAGCAAGAAGGAAGATGAACATCCCCAAGATAAAAGCCGCACCAAAGAATTATTTAAATCTGTGAAATGATTTATGTCAGTGGGGGCGGGCAACTTATGAAGTAATCAAGCACAAATTACATGTGTGGGGTCAAACACTGGAAGCTGTTAGTACTCGTTTATCCTGCCACAGCATTATTGACATAAGCAGTGTCTTTGCAAGAGCTTTTAATCCTGGGGGTATTAACGTGTGTCTGAGAGTGGGCAAAAAATGAGTATAAAAGCAATGTCTGTGTCGCACGTTCCTGACCAAATAGCCACAGTAAGACTCAAGACTGTGTCTGCCAATTATCCTGGACACCCTCTATTAAAGCGCCTTGTATGTATGTATTAGACATTGCCTACTTTTTTGGGTGACATTGTACAGATAGTTCTGGAATACATTTTAAAAGATTCTCCCAAGACCGGAGCAAACAATTTATCAAAAATGTTGGACCGATCAATGTTGTCCAAAAATACCAATGTTTATATGACAAACAGTTCCTCCTCAAACCCCACAAGAAAACCCATTATCCTAGGAAACAAAACATACCATTCCACAAAATATTTCTCCTGTTTTTAAGATGCTGGTTTTTTGGTTTGTTTAATTTTTTATTTTTTTATTAGCATATAATGTATTATTAGCCCCAGGGGTACAGGTCTATGAATTGCCAGGTTTACACACTTCATAGTACATACCTTCCCCAATGTTCATAACCCAACAACCTTCTCCCTACCTCCCTCCCCCGGCAACCCTCAGTTTGTTTTGTTTTGTTTTGTCTCCCTCCCGATCCCATCTTATTTCATTTATTCTTTTCCTACGTCCCAAACCCCCCACGTTGCCTCTCCACTTCCTCATATCAGGGAGATCATATAATTGTCTTTCTCTGATTGACTTACTTCGCTAAGCATAATACCCTCTCGTTCCATCCACATCTCGCAAATGACAAGATTTCATTTCTTTTGATGGCTGCATAGTATTCCATTGTATATATAAATACCACATCTTCTTTATCCATTCTAAGATGCTATTTTAAGCTGAGTCATCTTTTCTTCTCAAATTGCTGTCAAGGACGGCTGGGATAGAGGGTTAAATTGGAGTCTTCTAAGACAAATAAGACGAGTTTATAGAAGATGCCTTTCATCTCCAGATTTGTTACCTGGAGGGCAATGCCAAATGTTGAGCCTAAAAGATGAATTTAAGTTACCCTACAAAAAAAAGGTTGTGGAGTGAACTGATCGCATTAGATACCAAGCTTTCCAATACAAACCATCTTGTCTTTTTAACTATGCTCCATCCATCTAATCACAAAAGAAACACATTTCTTGTTTGTTTTCAGAGAAGTATTAGCATTTTTAACCTCTATCACCACTGCCCACCCCGGAAAGAAACTAATTTTGGAATTACTGAACTGGCTTATGTCTGTGTGTGATTATTACTATAGTAAGTAATCGTTCCACTCCACCCATCATCATTTTTCTGTGGGATGTATAGTCAATGGGGCTCCCATTGAGGTCAAAGAATATGCTCAGTTCCTTGGGCACTGATCTACCTTTACTGCTACCCCTGGCCAAGGAAAGATGACTGTGTCTGGGTTTCATGTACTCTGTGAACAACTACCTGTTCTCTCACCTGCCTGTACTCAGAACCAAGGCAGAAGCCTGAGAGTCCAAGAGACATCAATTTCCCAATCACATATCTACTTCATTACATGGGTACTGGTGTCTCTGGCTAAGATCAACAATTGGGATTCATGTTTGAATGACATTGACTCACCCATCCCAGTACCTGGCTGCTCGGAGCCACCACAGGCCCCACAGGGGAGTAAGGCCTTCATATTGAGAACCTACAACACAAGGCTCAGAGAAGGTCTGCATCCTGATGCCAGTAGGCTCCTGAAAAAGAAGCAAGATGGAAGAGAGTAAGATCAACCTCCCTCTCTCCATCCAATTTCCAGTTGGACAAGTCATTTCTGTAGAGAGGGGAGTCAGTGGCTCAAAAGGCCAACTACAATACTCTCCCTGGGCCCCATCTAGAAGGAAGCATGGAGACAAGGAAAAAGGGACCCCCTCCACCTCAATGCATGCCCCCTCCACCTCAATGCATGCCTTTCCTCTCCTAGCAGGGTACAGGAAAAAAGTGTTCTAAATGGAAACTCACCAGTCTGAAATAATTAATTTGCCTTTGTAAGTTCTTAATTTAATACAAAGAAGTGATTTATATATTAGGGAAATTTAGCTCATTGATTTCTGATATTAAGCCTATTTCCACTAGCATGGATCCTTTGCTATTAGCCTTACCTGTATCGTAATAGGAAAATGGGTATAGATTTTAAATTTTTCACTCTTTCAACAATTATTTTTCTCTCAGCTTAAAACCAACACACACACACACACACACACACACACACACACACACACACACACACACACTGTTGGGTTGCTCCGTCCACTGTGTATTTATTACTGTTTCTAAAAGACACTTCCCAGATATCTCACACCAACACAGTATAACAAACTATGCTTTGTTTACACAGAGTATATCTTGTCCCTAACATATCCGCCATCCATTAGCTCCTTTTGTACAAACGATATGGGTTCTTTTTTAAGTTGTACCAGTGTTTTTGAGCCCAACATTTTATTTGATAAAAATGAAAGTTTAGGCGAATTATATTTCATGTGCTTTGTAGAATCAATATACTTAGAACCCTCAAATATCCCTTTCATCTTTGACTTCCAAATGTTTGAGGTTAGCTAAAAACTGCGATATAAAGCAAACATGACATCAAGAAGGATGAGTTTCAACTTTTCTCGCATCAACACAGAACAACAAGACTATAGCAGATCTGCACTGTCATACCCCCTCAGACATGCTATGTCTGAAGTTACCTTATGTCAATTACATGAGTGATTAAGTTGAGCAAAACGAACAATTCACTCTTCCCTTGTATCATGTGTAGTTGGAAAATAATCATCAGACACTTCATGCCAGCTGCTAGGGCCACAAGATGAATAACCCAGGGACTTAAAGGCACTGATGTGTCAGCAAAGAAGGTCTCCTTGTACAGCTATCTCCAAATCTTTCTCATGAGCGATGAGCAGACTGTGGTGTTCTTCATTAAGTATACACATGGAGGTTTCTGAGAGAAAGAAGATCTTGTGAAGCATCATGGAAGATTATTCTGGAACAAGTAGCATGTCAGGTCTATCTTGAAGAAAGCTTAAGGTTCAGATCCACAGGGAGGAGTGGAGGAGTAATCCAGATGAGAGCATAGAGGAGAATTCTGGAAGCCCAAGAATGAGACAGAGATGAACCTGGTACCTCAGCCTGGCTTCCCCGGAAGTTGAAGCCTCAGACTAAGAGCCCAAATGGTATTACTTTAAGAAGAAATGCAACCCTAGGCAACAGGGGTAAAGGCTTAAGAGGAATGCAGCTGGGGAGGGGGAAGAGCCAGTATGAGGATGAATTTTTGTAACCGGTGTTGACAAATAAAACCAATCGCTCCATCCTTGGGAACACTTATCCGGAAGCCCAGCTTCATTTCATGACCAAATGACAATGGATGAAGCAAGGTGGGGAAAGGGGGGACCTTTTCACAGTGGTGTCCAACTTCGATTGGTCAAGAGCCCTCTAGGAGTGATATTAACTCTTCCCTACCTGCCAGTTGGACTTGTCTGAGTGCAGACACCCAACAGGCTCCCAGGAAAGCAGCAATAGTAGAGCCCCAGGGCAATTATCTTCAACATTAAATTAAGTTTTGGGAAGCTTGCTCTAATGAAATGAGCAAGCAGATGGCAGGTGAGGTTATGAAAAGGGGACTAGAAACAGCAATGTATGTTGTCATGCTATTGTAATGGATTTAGCAGGGAGGTCACATGGACAAGGACCATGGCTGTGATGATAGGACTGGCAAAGCACTGGGCCAGGAGTCAGGGGACCTGGGTTCTGGTCCATATGCCACTCGTCATTCACTTTCTGAGCTCTAACATGTGATTATTACTCTGGGTCTCCATTTTCCTGCCTCTATTACCTCATCAAGTTAAGAGACAAAAGACATTGTATTGGAAATCCTCTTGTAAAATGTGAGAGGTCATTATAATCATCAGAACATATGAACAAGGAGAATTGCACTGTCTTTTACATTTACAGACATCGAAGGTCAAAGACCAGGAAGAACACTGGGGTCCACACTCTCAGCTTTATGTAAATACAGTCTGCATACTGAAATAAAATCAATATGGTTGAGGCAATTAACCACATGATTAGAAATTTTGACAATTAAAACAACCCACAATGGAACAAACTAATTTCTGTGTAGAAAGAACAATACTATTCTCACCGGATTATTTACAATAAATAAATTCTCTAAATTCTAAGCTCTCAGTCATAACTTACTGTGTAAGCACAAAACATCTTGCTTTATAACTGGAGAAATTTAGTAACTATTGCTTTGTCTACACAAGCAAAACTAATTTTTTTTAAATAAGGTAATTATTTAGATGATAAAATCCTTAAAATCCCATTAGATTCATTCATCTTAATTTTAGTCAATAAAAAAAAAGCCCTTTACCTAGATTATCAAGATAATTACCTCAATGTGTACTTCATAAGCAAACAGAGATCTTTTATTTTCCTCCATTAGCTGCCTCAAATCACTAGGACCATTCTGTCCTAGCTCTGTCATTAAAATGTCCTTACTACCCACTCCAACTGTTCCAACCTGCAGCCTACCTTACCTCTAGGTACTGGAACCGGTACAGACTGTGAATGGAATTTCAAGTAACCAGTAACACCAGTAACATTTTCTCTGGTTTTAGCATCTGTGGATAGAGGATTCGCTGTTTAAAAAAAAAAAAAATAGGGCACAAAGTGCTGGTGGGTGGGAGACTATAACAATGGGCACATTTTGAGTTATTGCTGGTCTGTGAGTCAAGGGGCTTCTGTTCTTCTTCTGGTTCGAATGGCTGGTTGTGACCTTTAGCAAGTAACAAAGCTTGTGTGAGCCCCAGTTTCAGCAAGTGTTAATAAATACATGAGACTGAATGTTCTTGAAGGTATTTTCTAGCTCTGATATTCAAAGTTTATGGAAGCAGCAAAATGAAATGGTTTTCCCAAGAATACGACCTGTTACAATTCAGGTTTAACTGGTCCAACTAGGTTTTATCACATCATAGGAAGAGCAGCCACCACCACTAAAGTCATTCATACTAAACTGGACAAAACTCACTTAAGTTGATTGCTTCATTCATCGATGCCTGAGTCTGGTCCTCTCAACGGTTGGGACAACATTTGTGATGAAAACAGAGCAACTGATATTATAAAGGTCAATTGTGACAAGTACATGACCCGTCCTCCTTTTCCTGTGCAAAATAATCTCTGATACATTCAGGAATACACAGCCTTGGCCTCTTTCCTTGAACTATTTCTACTTCCTGAAAGTCACTCTTCACCTTCTGGTACTGGGCAATCAAAGACAATCACAGGATTCTCTCATTCAGCTGAGCCACCATGTCAGGTGCTTACCAAAGTCTGTTCTTCCACCAAAGTTCTCCATACTCTTTTTTCTAGCCCACCCCCCTTCTTACCCCATTAACCTTCTCCAGATTCTTTGGTGTTCTTGGTGGCGGGATCCTCTCGATTTCATCTGGAGTGAATACTCATCTTTAAACCAACAAGCAAAACCCCCAGCAATTTATTTTGCCTGGCTTCAGAAATACAGGGCAACTCATGAAGAAACGCATTGGGTAGAAAAATGAAATATATTCTCCATTTGGAAGAGGGTTGAGGCAATGAAAAATTAAGGGTAATAATGTGAAGATGCCAGGAGGTAAGTTAACATTTATGCCATAAAGTCCTGTGCACACAGTAAAGGGAGATCTCTAATTTGTTACTCCCCTTCGATCTGTCGGCAGGAAGGGGAAAAGATGACTACTTATGTAATTTACTGTGTTCATAAGATAAAGATATACCAGTTGCTCTGAAGAAGCAGAGAGAAATACCTCTTCCAGACTCTTATACGAAGGATTCTCTGTCATGTGCTGAACCAGCAACTTAATCCTTCTAGTAAGTAAGTCATAGAGTTCCGTAGCTTTGTTTCTGATGACATCCTTCAATATAAGCTGATGACAAGCCAAAGGGGCAATGTAAGAAAATCAATATACAGGATGTAGATAAAGACATAACTGGATTGAATCCAATGAGACATTTTCCATTATTGAGAATATTCTGTGTCTCAACCAAATGTTTAGTAGCCATTGTGTGGCAATGCAGTTCAGGTAATCTGCGCCAATGTCTCCCCAAACTGCCAGGGGACAGTTAAGGGACTAGCCAAATGCTTGATCATCCTGCCAAGCCAGAGATAGAACTGCCATTCTTTTACGAAAACGGAACTGATTAACAAGAGCAAGTGCCCACACAGAAGTCCAAGCCACACATTCCCTGAGCTGACTGAGGGTCACCCACAAGGCGAAGGGCCTCTTTATAAAGAGCAGTGACCACAACCCATGGGCACCAGGACAGAGGGGATCCCCAGATGTGACGCCACCCAATGTAACTGTTAGTCCAGTCTGTGAAAATTCTACAGCAACTAAAACCAAACAACCTACCTTGCCCATTAAATTATAAATATCAAGAAAGCACCCATGTGAAGTCTAGAGCTTTCTGGGCTATAATTTCCTCACATAGCCTGGAAAGATAAAACTGTTGCAAGCTGGTTCATAGGCATCAAGTGGATGAGATGCCCTGTCAGAGTACAGCGTTATTATTTACACACCAGTTAGAAACCAGGGTCTGTTGAAACAAACCTGACAGCTTAGTGTTGGAAGAATTGCTGTGTGATCCCTTTTACTATGGAGCCCATTTCTGGTCTGGTATTACAACCTTGTCATCTGCCCCTACGAAAATGCTTGGCTTCCAATATTTTAGAGAATGTGTAGTGTGTATGGGATGGGATGGTGGGGGCATCATGTTTTTTTAATTTAATTTAACAAGTATCCACTTGTCTATTCTGGCATCTGGAAAAACCCTAAGCTTCTTCATTCCCTTTCACCTTTATATTCTCCCACTCCTACAAAAGTTCAGCATTTAATCAACTGTCAACAAATACTGACTGAATGATATATTTGGGTCCAAATAAGATAGTCATAATTTACCCACACTGAGAATAATCATGATACAACAGAGTCCGCCTTGCTTGATGAATGGTACAAGTTTTAGAAAATCCCTTGATAAAAATGCATATTCTTTGATTCATACTTAGAAACTGGGATTGGTTCAGTGTGGGGAGGGGCTCCAATGTCTGATTTTTAACAAGCATCCCACCTCATTTGAATGCAAGCGATTCAGGAATTCAGGCTTGAAAAACTGCAGTAGATACTAACCGAGGTTCTCAGGGAAAATTACCAGCCCAAAGTCTGAGCCCCTATCTAGTTTTTATTCATGATCAAATGATTATAGAGGTCAGTAAGAGCTGTGAACAATCACACAAATACTAAGAACAACACAAGATGGTCAAGTATAAAAGAGAAGTCCATAAGGGACTATGTGTGTCAAAAATTTATGCTTCTTTTGTAAACCCTTGCCTGAAAAACTCAAGTCTGTATTTTATCAAGCCAAGTGTTTTAGAAAGAAGAGATGCTAAGCTAGTAAGTCTACGCTTTCGGACAAATAAAAGGCACAGCCATTTAAAAAGGAAGCTTAGCTACATCTAGGATTTATAAGCAAATATTATGAAAACCCAGCAAAAAGGCTTCCTGGGATCCACAAATTTCAGGGCATTAGCAGACCTTTCAGCCAAATTTAAATGTCTCATGTAGATTTATTATTCCCAAGATTTTATTGTGTTTTGTTTTGCTTCTTAATTTAATTCTCAAATAGCCTCTGGGGTTAACTAATGGTTCTAATATAAACACCGTTAGGGCATAAACTGGAATGCCTTTAAACTTTAGGGGCCAGATACAAAGATCTGGCAATGCTATTAGCTATAGGTGGTTATTTATGAGACAGGAATGGGCGTCTGTGGAAAGGCAGCTCTGATGCTGTGAGTTTTCAGGTGGGGCAATTATAGGAAGGTGAACTTCTTGCCTGGTGACATCATTTATTCATTCAAATATCATTAAGCATCTATTTAATGTCACAAATTCTGACAGGGACTTAGAAAGCTAAGGTAAATTAACTCAACTCCCTACTATCAAAAGCTCACATTCTGTGACTCAGTTGGAGTAACAGTAACAGAGGCACACATAAGGCATCACGAGAAAGGCCAAAAACTCAAGGCATCTCTGGAAGAGATGATGCCTTAATTAAGACTTTTTTTTTTCCAGAATAAGAGTGCAGAAGCATGGGGAGGGGGGGTGGCAGGGGCAAAGGGAGAGGGAGAGAAAAAAGCTCAAGCAGATTCCAAGATGAGCGTGGAGCCTGATGTGGGGTCTCACAACCACGAGGTCATGACATGAGCCGAAACCGAGGCAGTGGGTCAACCCACTGAGCCACCCAGGTGCCCCCCACCTTAAAGGGAGAAAAAGAGATGGGAGAGGGAGAGACAATCTAAGGACTTCAGACAGGGAGCAGATGAATAAGTGAGGGACAGCAGGAAAAGTGGTGGGACCACATCACCGTCATGTAATGGGAAAAAAACGTGAGAGTAAATGAGTGGTAAGGCTTGAGGATGGAAAGTCATGAAGGGGTCAGATCATGGAGTGTTTTTCTTTATAAACCTGAGAAGTGTTCGAGCCAGTCAATGGAATTCTCAAAAGAACAGGGAGGGAATCATTGCAAAGACAATATACTGGGAAACAAGCCTATTTTAATCAGGAAAGAATGACTTATGAGTATTCTTTTCATTTAAGGAATGTTGGCCCTTAAAGAGGGAGATAATTAAGCCCAAAGGTTTTATTGCTCAAGTGTCTGATTACATCAGAAAAACATTGATCCTTAGTGGAATACGACAGATTCATAAAGTGTGGTGGTCGTACTTGGTACTTCTCATTCTAGTCCCTTCTCCAAAGAAAAGTGAATATGAAGCTACAACAAATGGTGGTCAGTCGTCTTTTTCCTAAGACTTCCTGGATCAAAAGGGGAAAAAATCAGTCACCTATGATTAGAGGAACTTCATTTTAAGGATGAATGGGATCAAGCTTAGAAAAAAAGACATCAGTCTTCAGAGTCATTGGAAGAACTAGTTTGCATTGTTCCAGTAACAATAATAAGATCACAAGACTTTCCAGCCTCTTCCATTACTGTGTCTTGAAGATTACATACTTCAACAGCATCCTGTGCTATCACTCCAGTAATTTTCCTCCTTTTTTTTTCAACATTTCTCATCAAATCAGAACAACTAAAAACATCTTAAATTGAATAACATCTTTCTGTAAAACCATTCTTTTTTTTTTTAAAGATTTATTTATTTATTTATTTATTTGACAGAGAAATCACAAGTAGGCAGAAGTAGGCAGAGCAGCAGACAGAGAGAGAGGGAGAAGCAGGCTCCCCGCTGAGCAGAGAGCCCGATGCGGGGCTCGATCCCAGGACCCTGAGATCATGACCCGAGCCGAAGGCAGAGGCTTAACCCACTGAACCACCCAGGTGCCCCAAACCATTCATTTTTAAAGCAAATTAGGTGGAGACAACCCACAATTAGAGAAGCAATAGGTGTACATTAAAGAACATTTGTCCTCCAGATTTATGTTTCACTCATGAATGACCTCATCATAGAAAGAAAGTAGCATAATTTATATCAATAATTTGCTTCTGTGATGTGTGAAGAAAATAATACCCCATGATCAATTAAAGATGCTTTTAGGACTGCATTTTATCTGCTGATTTTCCCCTATTTACATTTAGAAATGCCAAGTCACAGGAACAGTCATGAAGATGGTCCATTTGGGGCCATTTGGGGCTAGAGCCCTCCTTGTCTATAGTCCAAGAGGAATGGTACTGATTAAGTGGAAATGCCGGGCTGGGTTTGACTTTTTCATCACAACAATTAGAAGTGGTGAGCCCACTTCTAATTCTCTAGTTTCCTAGGGTTGAGCTCACCTAAGCGGGGTTGCAACTTTTGCATAAACTGGTCTATCCCTTGGCCAAACAGATTCATTTGATTTGCCTTTTCTTTTTCTTTTTTTTTTTATATTTTATTTATTTATTTGACAGAGAGAGAGAGAGATCAGAAGTAGGCAGAGAAATAGGCAGAGAGAGAGGAGGAAGCAGGCTCCCTGCTGAGCAGAGAGCCCAATGTGGGGCTGGATCCCAGGACCCTGAGATCATGACCTGAGCTCAAGGCAGAGGCCTTCACCCACTGAGCCACCCAGGCGCCCTGATTTGCCTTTTCCAAGTGACCTTTTGAGTTGTAATCATTCACCTTCTCTTCATGCTTTATTTCTTCTTACTTTACTGGAGAGTATTTTAGAATGTTTGTCATGAAAAGAGCTACATAAATATTAATGTATTGATAGTGTTATGGCTTTTCAAACCTATATTTCATTTCATGGGTTTTAAGAGATACAACATTTACTGACTGCACAGAAAATATAGGTATAATGGACTTACTGAAATGCCCCAAATGTGATAAAATAGGTGAATTATTAATCCCATGAAAGCCACGATGATCCCGTTTAAATGCCAAATTTTCTGAACCAATCTAGGATTTATTTATTTATTTATACCAACAGAGATAAAATTTGGGATGTCAGATAAATATAATGAGCACTCTAATTTCAGAAGTTCCAAGTTAATTTGGAGACACATAAAGCAAACAAAAAGCATAAAGTAGGACCTATGTAAAGTGACAAAAATACTCTAACTTGAGGCTACATGGTCATGTGTCAGTTCCTCCGGCTGGGCTGACTCCAAACCCTACAGGGGGCCACGAGGTCACAAGTCAACAGACTGACAGCTGCCTTCTACGCTTTAAGGCATCTCCAGAACACATTAGATAAAAATTAAAATCACCATTAGAGGAGCATTCGGGATGACCTCAAAGAGATGAAAAGAGCTCACTTGCCGATACTCTTCATCTGTTATAACATAGAGAGAAATTTAAGGAATGGGAGCTTTTATACAGCACAAGTGCTCTATTTCAATACAGAATTTTCTATATTTAACAATATCAATCTGTATAAAACTGACAATTCACTCAGTGCTTTATTACCACTTAGCTAGTGAGAAGACAAAATCCATAGGACAGACAAGAGATAACCTGGCAATTCCCTCCTCCAGAAGTGTTTGTCAAATAATAACATAGGAAGTGCCTTGTACTTCACACTCCAAGGAACACAAAACAAGAATACAGGGTTTCTAGTCTAAGTGTTAGGGAGCCAGAGCAAGTATGAAAATATGCACATAGAGAACTGGTAAAGCTTAATACTTGGCCAGGTAGCAGTATACAAACAGCAAGAGCAGCTCTAATGCCCCCTTATTATCACAGTGAGTTAGCACTAATCTAGAAGTACGAACCTAGGATCCCTGGGTGGCTCAGTCGGTGAAGTGTCTGCCTTTGGTTCAGGTCATGATCTCAGAGTCCTGGGATCGAGTCCCACATCAGGCTCCCTGCTCAGCGAGGGGTCTGCTTCTCCCTCTCCCCCTCCACACTGTTCATGCTCTCTCTCTCTCTCTCCCACACGAGCTTGCTCTCTCAAATAAATAAATAAAATCTTACAAAGAAGAAAAGAAGTATGAACTTAATGTGTACCTGAGACTCATTTCAGCGACCTAGAATCTCACCACCCACAGCGCAGACCACTGTCAGTGCTTAGTTGCTGTGGCCAAGAGCAAAGAGGCCCTTGACTTTGACAAGAGCTTGCATTGCACAAAAGCAAGGAGAGTGGAGAGTAAGCAAGGAGTGGAAAATTCAGCCACTCGGGGCAGCAAGGTCAGAGGGGCTGTGCCGAGCTCCATGGCATCCCTGTTCACTGCCAGCAGCAGAGCTGCCACCAAAAAATCATGGGATATAATTTTGCTCTGGTTTTTGCCACCAATCCTCTGCTAGTTTTCCACTTGACTGATTGTATAAATCCATTTTCAATGAACAGAATCATGATTGGGAGCATTTGCTTCATGTAGGAGCCTTCAATGATAGAGCTAGCCAGCTCAGATTCATGACAGAGAATGTTTTAGGGATACATACAGAATTGGGGGACAAAAACTTATGAGATGAGGGGTGTCTGGATGGCTCAGTGGGTTAAGCCTCTGCCTTTAGCTCAGGTCATGATCCTAGGGTCCTGGTATCGAGCCCCACATCGGGCTCTCTGCTCAGTGGGGAGCCTGCTTTCCCCTCTCCCTCTGCCTGCCTCTCTGCCTACTTGTGATAAATAAAATCTTTTTAAAAAAATATTAAAAAAACTTATGAGATGACATAACTGTCTACCTAGCCGTCTTAGGCTTCAACTGAAAAATGTTGGAAAAAACAGAAGTCATTAAAATATAATCATATTCATAAATAAAGATCAACCACATGAGTGTGAATAAAAAATAATACCTCATTTACAAAGGCACTTATGCACACACACAAAAATACAACCGATTGAAATAAAGATAGCAACATGTCAACATTTATAGAGAACACTATAAAATATATTAAATGAGGGGCACCTGGGTGGCTTAGCTGGTTAAGGCTCTGACTCTTGGTTTTGGCTCAGGATCAGGAAATGGAGCCCTGCATTGGGCTCTGCACTCAGTGCAGTCTGTTTGAGATTTTCTCCCTCTCCCTCTGCTTTTTGCCTTTCTCTCTCTCTCTCTCTCTCTCTCTCTCTGATGAATGAATGAATGAATAATATCTTTAAAAATATATAGATACTAAATGACATAAAGTTATATTTAAAAAATGGAGACATAATGTGTTCTCAGCTAGGAATATTGTAAAAACTATAACTCACTCCAAACTAATATGTAAATGAGATGTGATGATAATTAAATAACACAGGGCAAAATGTTATCAAGTTCCCAGGTGAATAACGGGACATTTCTAAAATAGCTCTGAGTAAAGGCAGCTGATGAAAAGGGAATAATCCTACTAGATATTAAAATATCTGCAAATACTAAAATATTTGACATATTAACATATAAACCCACATGATTTCAACAGATTAAAACTTTCTAGAGCTCTAGAAATTAAAAAAAAAAAAAGTGGCTGAACGCACCATAATAGAGACCAAGATAAACTCTAATAAATATGAGACTTGGGTCATCTCTAAGGATGGAATTGCAAACCACTGGGTAAACATGGGATTGAGAGAATAATTTGTCATTGGTACGTGGATAACAAGTTGCCATAGGGAATTGTGTAAATGGCATCTTTTACTCACTTCTTAAACCAGTGGTTCTGTATTAGTTTTCTAGGGCTCCCATAACCAGTATCATAGACTGGGTGGTTTAAGCAAGTGATTTTCTCACAGTTCTGACCATGAAGTTGTTTTCATGTCCTGGCTATCATGCTTTGATGAACATAGGAATGTAGAAATCTCTTTAAGATACTGACTGTGTTTCCTTTGGATTATGTATACACAGGAGAATTTCTGGATCAAACAGTAGTTCTAGCCCTAATTTTTTGAGAAACTGCCACGCTGTTGTCCATGACTGTGTCAATGTACTTTGCCACCAACAGTATCTAAGGGTTCCCTTCCCTTCCCTTCACCTCTTCCATGACAATTCTGAACTCTTGTCTTTGCAGCAAAGATAATCAAGTGGGAACTGTATCAAACTAAAGAACTTCTGCACAACAAAGGAAACAATCAATTGAAAACGCAGTCAGTAGAATGGGGTTTGCACACAATACATTTGATAAGGAGTTAATGTCTAAAATAAAGAATTCCTACATTTATGGGACGCCTGGGTGGCTCAGTTGGTTAAGCAGCTGCCTTCGGCTCAGGTCATGATCCCAGCGTCCTGGGATCGAGTCCCACATCGGGCTCCTTGCTTGGCGGGGAGCCTGCTTCTCCCTCTGCCTCTGCCTGCCATTCTGTCTGCCTGTGCTCGCTCACTCTCCTCTCTCTCTGACAAATAAATAAAATCTTTAAAAAAAAAAAAGAATTCCTACATTTTAATGGCAAAAAAAAAAAAAAGCTCAAATAATCTAATTAAAAATGCACAAAAGACCCAAACAGATATTTTTCCCAAGACAGGATAAATGAATAGCAAAAAGGTATGTTAAAAGGTGCTCAACGTTAGGGAAATGCAAATCAAAACCCCATGAGCTATCATCCCACACCTGTGAGGAAGTCTGTTATGAAAAAGACAGATATAACTAATCTCCTGTTCTTATAAGGACATTAGTCATATTGGATTAGAGCCCACCCTAATGACTTCATTTTACCTTAATTACTTCTTGTAAAGGCCCTATCTCCATATATTCTGAAGCGGGGGGGGGGGGGGGGGGGAGTGTTAGAAGCTCAACACATGAATTTTGGAAAGACACAATTCAGCCCATAACAAGTCATTGAGGTGGGGTACCCAGACCAGCAGCAGTCTCAAACTTCTACACAGAATCACAAATGCTGGTGGCACCTGGGTGGCTCAGTGGGGTAAGCATCTGCCTTTGGCTCAGGTCATGATCTCAGGGTCCTGGGATCCAGCCCCACAGGCTCTGCTCAGCATGGAGCCTGCCTTTCCCTCTCCCTCTGCCTGGGAGTTGGAGCCTGATGAGCTGTATTTTCACGAATCCTCCAAGTGATTCTAAAGTATGGTAAAGTTGGAAGAACACTGTCTCAAACAAAAACAACTGCCTAACTGTTCCAAAATTAAAATGAGAAAAGCAAAATAAGAGTTTGTATTGCACTGAGTAACACCCCCCCCCAAATCCATGTCCACCCAGAACCTCAGAATAAACCTTGTATGGGAATAAGATCTTTGCAGATATAGTTAAATTAAGAAGAATTCATATTGATAAGGGTGTGTTCTATCCAATGACTTCAGTTTTTAAAGAAGAAATGAAGATACAGACACATGCATAGGGAGAATGCCATTTAAGAATGGAGAGAGATGCTGAAAAAGCATTTGACAAAGTACAGCATCCTTTCTTGATTAAAACTTTTCATAGTGTATGGATAGAGGGGACATACATCAATATAATCAAAGCCATCTATGAAAAACCCACAGCGAATATCATTCTCAATGGGCAAAACCTGAGAGCTTTTTCCCTAAGGTCAGGAACATGGCAGAGATGTCCACTATCAGGACTGCAATTAAACATAGTACTAGAAGTCCTAGCCTCGGCAATCAGACAACAAAAAGAAATAAAAGGCATCCATTTCAGTGACGAAGAAGTCAGACTCTCGTTCTTTGCAGAAGATATGGTGCTTTATGTGGAAAACCCAAAAGACTCCACTCTGAAACTTCTCGTACCGGAATTCAGCAAAGTGCAGGATATAAAATCAATGCACAGAAATCAGTTGCATTTCTATACACCAACAGCAAGACAGAAGAAAGAGAAACTAAGGAGTCAATCCCATTTACAATTGCACCCAAAACCATGAGATACCTAGGAATAAACCTAACCAAAGGAGGTAAAGAATCTGTACTCAGAAAACTATACAATACTCATGAAGGAAATTGAGGAAGACACAAAGAAATGGAAAAACGTTCTGTGCTCATGGACTGGAAGACCAAATATTGTGAAAATGTCTCTGCTACTTGAGCAGTCTACACATTTAATGCAATCCCTATCAAAATACCATCAAGTTTTTTTCAAAGAAATGGAACAAATAATCCTAAAATCGGTATGGAACCTGAAAAGACCCTGAATAGTCAGAAGAATGTTGAAAAAGAAAACCGAAGCTGGCAGCATCACAATTCTGGACTTCAAGCTCTATTATAAAGCTATAATCATCAAGACAGTGTGGTACTGGGACAAAAACAGACACACACAGATCACAGAACAGAATAGAGAGCCCAGGAATGGACCCTCAACTCTATAGTCAACTAATCTTTCACAAAGCAGGAAAGAAAGTCTAATGGAAAAAAGACAGTCTCTTTAACAAATGGTGTTGGGAAAATTGGACAGCAACATGCAGAAGAATGGAAGTGGACCATTTCCTTACACCCCACATGGAAAGAGTCTCAAAATGAATGAAGGACATCAAGGTGAGACAGGAATCCATCAAAATCCTTGAAAACACAGGCAGCAACCTCTCTGACTTCAGCCACAGCAATTTCTTCCCAGAAACATCACCAAAGGCAAGGGAAACAAGGGCAAAAACGAACTATTGGGACTTCATTAAGGTCAAAAGCTTTTGCACAACAAAGGAAACAGTCAACAAAACCAAAAGATAACTGACAGAATGGGAGAAGATATTTGCAAATGACAGATAAAGGGCTAGTATCCAAAATCTATAAAGAACTCATCAAATTCAACACCCAAAGAACAAAGAATCCAATCAAGAAATGGGCAGAAGACAAATGAATAGACATTTCTGCAAAAAAGACATCCAAATGACCAAAAGACACATGAAAAAATGCTCAACATTACTTGGCATCAGGGAAATACAAATCAAAACCACAGGGAGGTACCACCTCACACCAGTCAGAATGGCTAAAATTAACCAGTCAGGAAACCACAGGTGTTGGTGAGGATGTGGAGAAGGGGGAATCCTCCTACAGTGTTGGTGGGAATGCAAGCTGGTGCAACCACTCTGGAAAACAGTATGGAGCTTCCTCAAAAAGTTGAAAATAGAGCTACCCTATGACCCAGCAATTCTGCTACTGAGTATTTGCCCTAAAAATACAAATATAGTGATCTGAAGGGGCACGTGCACCCGAATATTTATAGCAGCAATGTCCACAATAGCCAAACTATGGAAAGAGCCTAGATGTCCATCAACATATGACTAGATAAAGAAGGTGATGTATATAAAAACAATGGAATACTATGCAGCCATCAAAAGGAGAAATCTTGCCATTTGCAACAGCATGGATGGAACTAGAGGATATTATGGTAAGTGAAATAAGTCAATGAGAAAAAGACAATTATGATATGCTCTCACTGGTATGAGCAATTTGAGAGGCAGGGCAGGGGTTCATGGAGGGTAGGGAGGGGAAAAAAATGAAACAAGATGGAAACCAGAGAGGGAGACAAACCATAAGAGACTCTTAATCTCAGGACACAAACTGAGGGTTGCTGGAGGGGAGGGGCATGGGAGGGATGGAGTGGTGGGATGATGGCCATTGGGGAGGGTATGTGCTACAGTAAATTCTGTGAATTATGTAAGACTGATGATTCACAGACATGTACCCCTGAAACAAATAATACATTACATGTTAATTTAAAAAAACTAATGATGTACTATATATTGGCTAATTGAACATGATAATAAAAAACAAAAAACTTAAAAAAAAAAAAAAAGAAGAATGGAGGCAGAGATCAGAATGGCATCTCTATAAGTGAAGAACATCAAGGATTATCTGGAAAGCCCATGATCTAGAACAAATAACTAAAGATCCCTGAGAGAGGGCAAAGCCTTACCAACAACTTGATTTCAGGTTTCTAGACCCCAGAACTGAGAGAATAAATATCTGTTGGCTTAAGCCTCTAAGTTTGTGGTACTTTGTTATGGCAGCCCTAGGAAACTAATATAGAGTTCTATTAAACTGAAGTTTATTACATTCAAGTAAAGTTGTTTGTTTCTTTTTCTAAATAGCATATGTTTATCACCTTGATTGTGGTGAGGATTTCATGAGTATAGGCCCATCTCCAAACCCATCAAATTATGTACATTAAATGTGTCCAATATTTTGGTATATTAATTATACTTTAAAACAGCCAGGCTTTTTAAATCTATCTTCCTTGTGGTAAAAAGTAATACAATAAAAAGATTAATGATAAACTGGAAAAAAAAGTTAACAATGCTTAACGACAAAGGCTGTTCCTTTAACTGACAAAAAGCTCAAAAAATGAGTAAGAGGAAGACGGATAACACAAAAGGTGAAAAATGATGAAAATTTGAGAAGACACTTTATAGGACAATGATTGATATATATATATATATATATATATATACATATCACCAAAAGATGTGTTAAAACATGGTACATGGCATTATTAAATAAATGCAAACTAAAATAAGATACAATGCTTTTCAACTATCAGAATGATACGTTGAATTTTAATGTTCAGTGCTCACAAGTTGGAGGGGAAAAGCCAATCTTTTGCATTCTGGGTGGAAAATAAATTGCACGCTTTTGGTAAAGCAATTTGACGGTATCTATTAGATTTTTTATGCGCACAGCATGTCATGCCCAATTACATACACAATTATTCCAAGATACATGTGAGAGAATACTCCTTACAGGATGTTGTGCTGAGAAAAAACCAAAAACCTACCTATAACCTGGACTTATATGACTTATATAAATCACATAGACCACCTATACGACACTAACAAATTATGAAATATCTGAATTAAGGAAAAAATAAACAGACATTTAAAAGATTGAGGTTTGTTTCTATCTACTAATACAGAAAAACTTTTTTGAATTTTATTTTTTTCAAGATTTTTTTCTTGAAGTAATCTCTACACCTAACGTGGGGCTTGAACTTGAACCCCAAGATCAAAAGTCACGTGAGTCACCTTCGGAACCAGCCCGCTGCCCCAATATGGAAAATTTTGAGTATTTTAATAAAAATGAACACTGAGGAGCGGAAAAGTGAACTTTCTTTAATTCTTTTATACATTAACAAGTAAAATGTTTTCCTGGAAGTAATTACAAAGAATGATTAACAGTGGGTACCTTTGTTAAAAGGTCTTTGGGGTGTAAGAAAAGAGGCCTTTTCTGCACCTACTGCCGTTCTGTACGGTTTACCTATTCTAAGCATAGATATTTAGAGAGACACATAAAAACATGCGTAAATATCATGCTAATTTATATAAGGTGAATGTGGAGATAATGGGTTTTTTACATGTTGTTTATTGTAGTGTTCTGTACTAACATCATTCACACCTGAGACTTTCAGAAAGGCAGGAGAGAGGTGCCTGGGTGGCTCAGTCGTTAAGCATCTGCCTTCAACTCAGGTCATGATCCCAGGGTCCTAGGATCCAGTCCCATATCAGGCTCCTTGCTCTGTGGGAAGCCTGCTTCTCCCTCTCCCTCTCCCACTCCCACTGTTTGTGTTCCCTCTCTCTGTGTGTTTCTGTCAGAAAAATAAAATATTTAAAAAAAAAAAGGCAAAGGTCAATTAACTTTCCATTGAAATGCTTTACACACTATTTAAAAAACAAACAAATAAAACATGGGTAAGTCTTTCCTACTGTGCTTCTTTGCTCTCATCGGTATACGCAAGTATTTCAAGAAAGAAGCCTTTGATTTTTTTTTTTAAGATTTTATTTATTTATTTGTCATAGAGAGAGAAGCGAGAGTGAGCACAGGCAGACAGAGTGGCAGGCAGAGGCAGAGGGAGAAGCAGGCTCGCTGCCGAGCAAGGAGCCCGATGCGGGACTCGATCCCAGGACGCTGGGATCATGACCTGAGCCGAAGGCAGCGGCTTAACCAACTGAGCCACCCAGGCGTCCCGAAGCCTTTGATTTTTGAGTCATCCTTAGACAGACCTGCCTTCTTAACTTCCAGCATCACCAACTCATCGATTGTTCTCTGGTGGGTCTTTCCACATCACCACTCATTGAGATGACAGCAGTTAAGTTGAAAAAATAGCACTTCCACCCACGACTCGGCTTTAAAAAGGTGACTTTATAAATCAAGGGACAAGAACGCCGCGTGACAATAAAGAAACGGTGTAGCACCAGTCACGACACTTGTCTCAGAATTTAAAGAGATCCATTTTGCAGGGCCGCGGTTGGTGGCGGATGACAGCAGACAAACGCGGGGGAATTTGGAATCTTGGCCTTTTAGATCTGGTGTTTATCATCATTCACTCTCACACCTCCGCCAGCAAGGCGGGAAGGAATGTGGGGGAGGAAGGATGTTTCCAGCATTCAAGGTAAACAATTTACTCCGGATCACACATGACAGATGGGAGCCCAGGGCTCAAGCTGTGGCTAGAGAGGTGGGGGTCTGGCCTTACAACCTCGCTCCACTGGGACTCAGTATAGCACCTGCAACAATAGGAGGTGACACTAGCCTCTTCATAGGGTTGTTCTGAGTGTTAGTTAATTCAGCTGATGTGGGGGGCCTATCACAGGGCCTGAGAGTGAGCTAGCCTTTTTTATCCAGTGCCCCATTAAAAAATATAGTATTGGAAATATATAAAGAATTTAGGTTTTTACTGCATTAGTTGTAATGAAGGAAAGAGACACCATGAGCAAGTCCAAGGGATCAGGCACACAAATTTCATTGTACCTGACTGCAGGTTTGAGACCAAAGTCACACCCTAAAAGGAACAGACATGCACTGTTCAATGCTGTTAGAAAAAATTATGTCCTGTATTGTTTTGTTTTGTTTTACATATTGGACTCTCCCACTCTATCAAGCACATTCCATTTTTTAAAGATTTTATTTATTTGAGAGAGTGTATGAGAGAGAGAGTGCATGAGTGGGGGGAGGGGCAGAAGTAGAGAGAGAAGCACACTTTCTGCTGAGTAAGGAGCCTGATGCTGCGCTAGATATTGGGACCCTGGGATCATGACCTGAGCTGAAGGCAGATGCTTAACCGACTGAGCCACCCAGGTGGCTATGTGTGCTAAGAAGCACATTTTAACTTTTGATTCCGATTACATGAGACCAAAACCAGTCACAGAGTTGGCAAGATGAGAAGTAAATGTGATTTCGTACTTCCACATGGAGTTTGTGTTTTCACTTGTAACAAAGTCACGGTTGCCTATCAGGGGCTCTAGGAATCATCTGGATTTCAGGCAGGAGGGACAAAGGCTGTTTGGTTTTCACAGTGCCAGTTCCCTTGCTTGTTTGCAGAAATGCCTGTGACCCTGGGGATGCTGAGCTCCTGAAGGAGGTGATGTCCTGAGCACTTACTCTATTTATAAAAGTCACTGTGTTTTGGCAGAACTTGCAACATGCAATACCAAAAATAAAAAAAGGAAGTCTTCATAAAATGAGCTTATCTTACACTAACAGGCTATTTATTTTTTCTATTTGAGAGAAAGTGAGAGTACACTAGCAAAGTGATTTTAAAAACAAGTTTAAAAAACACGTATTTATTTTTATGTGTCTCTCAGTTACATCTTTTCCGACTTAAAAAGGACATATTAGGGGAACCCCAGTCACGCAGTCCTTAAGTGTCTGCCTTTGCCTCAGGTCATGATCTCAGGATCCTGGAATGGAGCCCTGCTCAGCGGGGTGTCTCTTCTCCCTCTCCTCTGCCTGCTCCTCCCTCTGCTTGTGCTTTCTGTGAGATAAATAAATAAAATCTTTAAAAATAAATAAATGAATGCATGCATGCATTATTAGGTCAGGGCTGTCACCTTATCTGCATAGAACTGGAAGGTGAGGTGCTGTGAGCCCAGGAAATACCCAAGATGCATGATGTGTTTCCTAGAGCAGGGGGGCTCGGAACCCCTTTGAGCCGGTATGCTACATTTTGTGGGTCTGTACATCATTTGCATCAGATATTCAGAGGGGTCTAGATAGGTAAACTGATTGAAAAACACAGTCCTATGGAACAAAAACCCTTATGCATTTGAGAACTTTTAATAAATGAAGACTGGATGGGCTTATCGCTCAATGACAGAACAGACTGAGGGAGAGCTCACCCTATATAGGTGACCCTCCTTGTGTTTAGCAGGAACAGTCTAACCACCCGGGGAGCAAATGAAACCCATACTCTAAGTCAAGTTACCCATGAGGCTCTTTGCTGATAAGGAGGTCCTAACCTTGCCCTGCTCACAGAGCCTGCAAAAGGACATGGTCAACTCAATAAGCATAACTTAGTCAACATGAGTGTCCATTTGCATGTTCCTCTTCTCTTTCTTTTTTCATATTTTGCTT
Organism: Lutra lutra; assembly: GCF_902655055.1. Lineage (NCBI taxonomy): Eukaryota > Metazoa > Chordata > Mammalia > Carnivora > Mustelidae > Lutra > Lutra lutra. Next base: position 146,220,653 of record NC_062282.1, read on the forward strand.
TACTTCTTAGTTTTCTTTAATAGAAACTATTCTGGTCACCTGAGCTAGAAAGCCTTTCTTAATTCTTTTTTTTTTTTTTTTTAAGATTATTTATTTATTTATTTGTCAGAGAGAGAGAGAGAGAGAGAGCGAGCACAGGCAGACAGAGTGGCAGGCAGAGGCAGAGGGAGAAGCAGGCTCCCCACAGAACAAGGAGCCCGATGTGGGACTCGATCCCAGGACTCTGGGATCATGACCTGAGCAGCGGCTTAACCAACTGAGCCACCCAGGCGTCCCGCCTTTCTTAATTCTTTTAGGAGCATTTCAACGGCTCTTTGAAAAAAGGGAAGTAGAACTGTACTTAGGTTTAGAATACCTTCATCTTTGTAAGCAGATTTATGTCTCACTTACACAGTTAAAAACTATTTAAAGAAAAAAATTTTAATTGTTTAGAGAAAAACAATTATGAAATGCTAAAGAGGCAGAGGATATATAAAAGTGAGTCATGTGGATATTTTTTTCCCAATTGTACTTATGTTGATATGATTGGAAAAGACACTAAAAAATAAAACTTTTGTCCTTTTGTTACGACAGTGCATCATGAAGAAAATATTTGTGGGTTGGCTCTAAAAGATTTGGGGGTTATTAATACATTTTTATTCTCTACAATAAAAACTTGGAATCATCATTCAAGATGTTATAGAATTTGAGAGTACATTCAAAAGTTTTCTCTGAGGGTCTGTTATGGAAAACAAGTGGAGAACTCTGTCTATTCAGGTTTAAATTATTAATGTTTTGACTCTCTTTGGGGCATATGAGGCAGATTATAGATCCTGGTCAGCACACTCCTTTTGGGACAGGGCTGCCTATTTCTATGATTGTCCATGCACTCATAAACAAAGGAGAACATCTTTATCAATAAAAGATTTTAAGTATACAATTTACAGCCCTGAGTATAAAATGGCCCAAAATAATGTGGATAGACAAAGCATCTTAAATTCCCTTCTGATTAGAGGTCATAAAGTATAAACATGCTATTTAAATACCACTCAAGAAGAAAAATGAGAAACAGACTAGATTTTCTTGTGATGCAAATGTTCAGACTTACACACATTTGTGGGGGAAAAAAAAACAACTTTCAGTGCGTAGACCAAATGCATGCTAGAACCAGATTCCAATAACTTGGACCCTCTTCTCAGGCACAGATGCATAATCTTCCATTTCTTGGATGGATGTTGGATTAGGAAGAACACACATCTGATTTGTCTTCCGAAGATAGCTTTATTTTTCTTGGCTTCATTTCAGCTCTTTTTCCATTTGATAATCACTGAGGGGAAAAAAAAATGGTTTTCACCCAATTATCAATGCATATATGTATATTCATATTCTTTCCTCTTAAAAAAGCTTAATGTGATTTAATATAACCCTCAGTGGATGCCTGGGTAGGCTCAGTGGGTCAAATGATGAACTCTTGATTTTGGTTCAGTTTATGATCTCAGGGTCCTGAGACTGAACCCTGCATTGGACCCTGTGCTGAGTACAGAGCTGCTTGTCCCTCTCCCTCTCCCCCATCAGTGCTCATTCCCTCTAAAATAAATAAATAGATGAATAAACTCTTAAAAACAAAAACAAACAAAAAACATCAGAATATTGATCACCTAATTAGTAGTCTGTGAGATAAAATTCCAATTCACTGTTATCAAAGCCCACAATTTCTGAAAATGTGTCTTTTTATCTGAAATCTAGCACTTTTCTATGGAAAGGTAATAAATTCTAGTTAAGCAGACACCTGTGCAGAATAGTACCCTCATCAGGCCATCAACCTGAATGGGCCACTAAGTCAGTGAGAATCCAATCTGGAGAATTTATAAACAATAAAAACATAACCAAAATCAGTCTCCTGGTTTTTTTTTTCTTTACTGCCATGCAATGGACTTTTTTGGTATCAGTGATAAGATACATTTTTTAAAAAATGATCAGTCTAAGTTCTGAATAATTGTTTTGGTTGGTACTAAGTTTTAACCATATTTATATAACTAGTATTTAAATATTTTTATATAATATATATAGTTACAAACTGGCATGTTTTTCTCACCTAACTTGTAGAAGAAAGTGTGTTACACATGGGAATCTATTTGGACATCTCCTCTTTGTAAACTGTGACAGATGACAGATATGGCCTTGGGTACACATACAGGTGTGCACGGACACTAGATTTCTATAATTCAAAATTGTCCAACCTTGTGTTGACAAGTTAGTACACAAGTTGACAAAGAACATCTCCACCTCTGTGATGCTACATATTCCTGTGTTTAAACAGCTGATTCTAAAGAAAAATTCTTACAACACTGAAGCTGAAGAAGTTGACGTTGAGCATGCCAGTTCTGTGTTTATAACCTGATAGGGTTTTTACTTATTTTAAAATGTAAAAGAGTGAAATAGAGGAGAGGAGGGAAGATCCTGAATTCACGAACCCACAGACAAACTGCTACTGCATGTAGAGCGACTGTCTCTGACAACAGCCTGAAGACCAGCTGAATAGGTACTCCATAGCTAAAGATAGGAAGAATAAACCATATCAAGAAGGTTCCAGAAGGGCAGAGGGCTGCTCTGCTTGGGAACCAAACCACAAGGGTGGAGACCCGCAAGTGAGAGAGGTATGATAGAATGGAGGTAACACCTGATGAGCAAGGAATTTCAACCCTACATCAGATACCCCAACTCTGTGATCTGGACCAGGGACATGAGTCCTTCTAAAATGTGTAACAGCTGGTTTTGAAAATCACAAGTGCCTAACCCAAGGACACTGGATGGTGACAGGAGGCCCAGCCTCTACTCTTCAAGGGCTCTCATAAACACACTTGCTCCAAGACCCAGCACAGAGTCAACAGTTTGAGAAACACTTGGGGTGTATGTGAAAGATGTTTATGGAATAACTTTAGGATTTATACCAAAGGGCAGGGATCTGTAGGAAATTTCTCTGGGAAGAGAAGCATGGACAGGCACCTTTCTTCTTGACCTCCAGCAGCCTAGCTCTCCTGGGGGCCAGTTCTGACACTCTCCATCTACCTTGCTAGCACCACTCACCTGGGCAGAGCACACCTGCAGACCCAGCCCACCCAATCCACCTGCCCTGCAGATGCCCCTGCAAAGCAACTACTTCACCACCCTTTGTAGTCAACAGTATTTGTACCCCCTGCTCTGGTAAGAGGGGGTCAACCCCACCCACCAGTGTGCCTATAATAGTCATGGCCCAATTACCGTAAGTAGGCACATGCAGCCCATAGGAGACATCCTTGGAGCACCTGGTTCTGGTGACCAGGGAGAATGCACTTATGGGCCCTTCAGGACTCCTTCTATACAAGGCCACTACCTGTAAGACCAGGACACAAAGCTGATCAACTTGTAAACAAAAATAAACAGAGAGAGTCAGGCAAAATGAAGAGACGGAGAAATATGTTCCAAACAAAAGAACAAGACAAAACCTCAGAAAAAGAAACAAAGTGGAGACAAGCAATATACCTCACAAAGATTTCAAAGGAATTTTATATAGATAGTCATCCAAGAAGAAGAAGATGAGATCCAAGAAGAGATGTACACAGTGGGAATTTCAAAAAAGAGATAGAAAGAGATAGAAAAATCTTAAAAACAACCAATCAGAGCTGAAGGACGCAAATACTGAAATGAACAACACTAAAGAGAATCAACAACAGATTAGGGTCTGCAGAAGAAGGGATGAGGGATCCAGAAGACAGCAGTGGAAATCACAGAACTTAAGTAACAAAAAGAAAAATAAAGAGTAGGCAATACTGAGGAACAGCTAAGGGAATTCTCAGGCCAAATAACATCTACTAACATTCACATAACAGGGTTCCTAAAGGAGAAAAGAGACATAAAGGGGCAGAAAACTTTCTAACCTCAGGAAGGAACCAAGCATTCAGGTCCAGAAAGCAAAGAGAGCTTCAAACATCATGAGCTCAGAAAGGTCCACACCAAGACACATAATAAAAATGGACAAAATTGGGGCACCTGGGTGTCTCAGTGGGTTAAGCCTCTCCCTTTGGCTCAGGTCATGATCTCAGGGTCCTGGGATCGAGCCCCATGTTAGGCTCTTTGCTCAGCAGGGAGCCTGCTTCCCTCTCTCTCTCTGCCTGCCTCTCTGCCTACTTGTGATCTCTCTCTGTCAAATAAATAAACAAAATCTTTTTTATTTTTTAAATGGACAAAATTAAATATAAGGAGAAAAATCTTAAAAGCAGCAAGGGAGCTAATAATACATTATATGTTTATTTTAAAAATTAAAAAATTATTATAAAACAAACAAACAAAAAAAGCAGCAAGGGAAAGGCAAAGAGTGTGTAGGAGAGAAACCCTATAAAGCTATCAGCTGTCTTTTCTGCAGAAACTATGCAACCAGAAGAAAGTGGCATAATGCATTCAAAATGCTAAAAGGAAAAAACCTACAAGCAAGAATACTCTACCCAGCTAGGTTATCATTCAGAATTGATGGAGAATTTCCCGGACAAACAAAAATTTCAAACTAGACTAGCCTTACTAGAAAAGTTAAAAGGATATCTTTAGGCAGAAAAGACAAGACCTTAAGTAGAAGAGAATTATGAAGGAAAAAAAACTTCTCTTATAGAAAGCAAATGCAGAGGTAAGATATAAATCACTTATAAAGCAAATAAAAAGTTTAAAAGGCAAAAGTAGTAAAGTCAACCATATCTAAAATAATTAAAGGATGCACAAAATAAAAATATGTAAAATATGACATCATATGCATAAAATGGGGAGAAGGAATTAAAGACAATACTTTTAGAAAGTGTTTGAAATTAAGCACCATCAACTTAAAATAGATGACTACATATATAAGCTATTATATGATAACCATAAACAAAAAAGTAATGATAGATACACAAAAAAATAAAGAGAAAGGAATCCAAATAAAATACTAAAGAGGAAGTTCCTCAAATTTACAAGGGAAGAGAATAAGAGAAGAACAGACAAGAACTATAACAAAACAATGAGAAAACAATTAAGAGAATGGCAGTTAAGTATGGACCTATCCACAATTACTTCAAATGTAAATGGACCAAATGCTCCCATCTAAAGATACAGGGTAACTCAATAGATTTAAAAAAACAAGACCCATGTTTATGCTGCCCACAGAAGACTCACTGTGGACTTAAAACACATAGACTCACAGCAGACTTGAAACACATAGAAATTGAAAGGAAGGAAAAAAATACTCCATACAAATGGAAACAAACAAACAAACACAAAAAGCTGGTAGAACAATACATCTGGAAAAAAAAATACCCCTTAAAATAAAAAGTATGACAAGAGATTTAAAAAAAAAAAAGGCATTACATAATGAAGAAGGGATCAATTCAACAGGAAAATATGAGAGGAACACCTACACACATAAAGCACATGTTAGCAAGGGGGGAATATGAAAATAATACATTAATAGTAGAGGACTTTGACACCCCAGTTACATTAATGTAAAGATCATCCAGAATGAAAAACAATAAGGACACAGTGGCTTTGAAAGAAATATTACACCACATGGAATTAACAGACACATATAGAACATTCCCCTGAAAACAGAAGAATACACATTCTTTTTCAGGGCACATGGAACATTCCCCAGGTTAAATGACATGTTAGTTCAGAAAACAAGTCTCCACAAATTCAAAAAGATGGAATTCCTACCAGGCATCTTTTCTGAGCACAAGTGAATCAAACTCTAAGTCCCTTACAAGAAAAAATAAAAGTGGAAAAAACATGAACAGGTGAAGGCTAGACACTACAAAACAAGAAATGGGTCAATGAAGAAATCAAAAAAATACCCTCAGACAAAGGAAAATGGAAACACAACCGTCCAAAATCTGTGGGATGCAGCAAAAGCATTCCTAAGAGGAAAATTTATAGTGATACAAGCCTACAAGTCAAGAAACAAGTCTGAAATAAACAACCTAATCTTACACCCAAAGGAATTAAAACAAGAAAAGCAAATGAAACCCAAAGTTACTAAAAGGAAGGAATGGAGACAAATGGAGATAAATAAAACAAAGAGTCAAAAAACAACAGAAAAGATTAATGAAACTAAGAACTGGTTCTCTGAAAACATAAACCAAACTGATAAGCCTTTAGCCAGACTATTCAAGGAAAAAGAGAGAGAGGATCAAAATCAGAAATAAAAGAGAACTTAGAGCAGACACCATAGAACTACAAAGGATTATAAAAGACTACAACTGGCCCTTGAACAATGGAGAATTAGGGATGCCAACTCCCTATGTACGGAAAAATCCATGTATAACTTTTGAATCCCCAAAACTTAAGTACCTAATAACAAGAACTATAAGGGATCACTTTTTACTGCAAATACACAATTTACTGAAGAGACAAACTGCTCATGTGGAAATGATTAGGATCACATGGTACTTAAGTGCACACTTGCAACATCTGAGCTCAGTCATAATGGCAACAGGAATTAACTACAAAATTATTACAGTGGTATAGTATGTACTAGGGTTAATTTTATGCAATTATAATTTAATACCACATCTTCACATTTTTACATTTCTCTCAACAGTGAAGGGAGTCAAGTACATTCTGTAAGAGTGTGTGTGCATAGATTTTGACAAATTTAAATTTTTTTTAATATACTTGGGTATATTATATGGTAAAAAAGAGTAAATGACTTATGCATTCATGACATACACAACTTTTTCTTAATTTTTATATTTATAGGCTACACGGTTCATCTGCCATTTTTTTTTTCAAATTGTCATAAATCTCCACAAAAAAAATCTAATTCATTTATTGAAAAAAATCCATGCGTATGTGGACCCACACAGTTAAGGTTTGAAACCAGAAGGCTTCACCATTGCATTTTTCTTAAGTCAGTACCTATCCTTTTTAAAGTATTCCACAAAACAGAAGAGAAGGAGTACTTCCAAATTTATTCTACAAGGTTTGCATTACCCTGACACCAAAACCAAACAAACACAGTAGAAAAACAGAAAATTATAAGCCAGTATCCCTGATGAACTCAGATCCTCCAAAAATATTAGCAAACCAAATTCAGCAATATACTAGAAAGATTATTACCCATTAACATGGCATGATTCCATAATATTCCATTATTATGGAAATTCAAGGATGGGTCACTATCTACAAATCAATATGATATATCACATTAATGAAATGAAGTATAAAAACCATATCATCATCACAGCAGATGCAGAGAAATTTTTGATAAAATTCAATACCCATTGATAAAAACTCTCAAGTGAATACAGAGAGAGCATACCTCAACATAATAAAGGTCAAATAGAAAAAAATGCCACAGTTAACACCATACTTAATGGTCAAAAGGTGAAAGCTTTTCCTTTAAATTCAAAAATAAGACAAGAATGCCCACTCTCACCACTTCTATTCAACATCATACTAGAAATCCCAACCATAGTAATCAAAGACCAAAAAAAAGTAAAGGGCAACCAAAAGTGGTAACAAAGAAGTAAAATTGTCACTATTTGCAGATCACATGATTCTATATATAGAAAACCCTAAAGATTCCACCAAAAAACTATTGGAACTGATCAATGAATTCCATAAAGTTGCAGGATATAAAGTTAATATACAGAAATATGTTGCATTTCTATACACTAATAATGAACTACCAGCAAAAGGAAATTAAGAAAACAACCTTATTTATAAGAGCATCAAAAAGACCATGATAGCTAGAAATAAATTTAACCAAGGAGGTCAAAGACCTATACTCTGAAAACCATAAAAATTTGACGAAAGAAAGCAAAGACAACACAAGTGAAAAAATACAACACACTGATGGATTGGAAGAATTAACACTGTTAAAATGCCCATACTACCAAAAACAATCTACAGACTGAATGCAATCCTAGAAAAATACCAAAAGCATTAGTCACAGACTAGAACAGATAAATTTTAATTTGCACGGATCCACAAAAGACTCCTAAGAGTCAAAATAATCTTGGGGGGGTGGGGGGAAGAAGCCCTATGTATCACATCACCTGATTTCAAGGTATAGTAGAAAGTTATAGTAAGCAAAACAATGTGGTGGTAGCATAAACCAATGTTTATATGGTCAATTATGACAAAGGAGGAAAGAATATACAATAAGGGAAATATAGCCTCTACCATTGGGAAAAGTAGACAGTTAAATACAAAAGAATGAAACTAGACCACTTTCTTATAGCATATACAAAAATAAAATAAAAATGGACTCAAGATTTAAATGTAAAACCTGAAATCATAAAACTCCTGGAGGAAAACATAAGCAGTAAATACTTGGACATCACTCTCAGTTTTATTTTTTGGATCTGTCTCCTCAGGCAAGTGACACAAAAGCAAAAATGAACAATGGGGACATCAAACTAAAAAGGTTTTGTGCAGCAAAGGTAACCATCAACAAAATAAAAAGGCAATCTAGTGAATGGGAGGAGATGTTTGCAAATGATATATCAGATCAAGGGTTAATATCCAAAAGACATCAAGAACTCATACAACTCAACACCTAAGGAGCAACATAATCCAACTGGAAAAAAAAATGAGGAGAGACATGAACAGACATTTCTCCGAAGATGACATACAGATGATCACCAGAAACATGAAAAGATCCTCAACATAATTAATCATCCAGAAAATACTAATCAAAACCACAATGACATATCACCTCACACCATTCAGAATTGCTGATATCAAGAAAATAATATCAAGTGATCACTGGGGGTGTGGGAAAAAAGGGAACTCTTATGCATTCTTGGTAAGAATGTAAAATGGTACAGCCACTATATAAAATAGTATGAAGATTTTCTCAAAAAGTTAAAAAAAATAGAAATACCATACAATCCAGCATTTCTTCTTCTGGATACCTGCCCCCCCAAAAAAACCCCACAAATTTAAAAGATACAAGCAACCTCATGTTGCCAGTTTTTCCTTGAACTGTGAAGGTTAAGCACAGAGATGAGCTCTGCAACATTATTTATAGTAGACAAGTTTTGGAAACACTCTTAGTGTCCATCAATAGATAAATGGACAAAGTTGTTATTGGTTGATTTTTTTATTTTTTATTTTTTATTTTATTATGCACTTATGGGATATTACTCAGTCATAAAAAAATAATAAAATTTTACTGTTAGCAACAACATGTATAAGAGCTGAGCGGTATTATGCAAAGTGAAATAAGAGAAACACAAATGCCATATGATTTCACTGATTCTTGGAATCGAAAAATAAAACAAACAAATGAACAAATGAAACAAAACTGAAACATAGTCTCAAAAACAGAGAACAAAGAGGGTGGTGGCCAGAAGTGATGGGGTGGTAGGATATTGGACAAAATAAGTAAAAGTGATTAAGAGGTAGAAACTTCTGTTTTTAAATACATAAGACAAGGATGAGAGTACAGCATAGAGAATATACTCAATAATATGGCAATAACTTTGTATGTTTCCAGATAATATCATGGTTAGCATTTTATAATGTAAATAAATGTTGAATAAATATATTGTAGGTCAACTACACTTCAATAAAAAAATAAAATAGTGAAATAGAATACAAACTGTGAAGTCTAATACTTCCCTTTGAAATGGCAAACTATTTCACACACTAAATATTCTACTTAATTTGAGTAATCCCTGTAAAGTTGAAATGTATTATTCTTTTCTAATTGTAAATTAGAAAATTTTTAAATGGGGTTGCCTGGGTGGCTCAGTGGGTTAAGCATCAGACTCTTGGTTTCAGCTCAGGTCATGATCTCAGGGTCCTGGGATCCAGCCCTGTGTTGGGTTCCACACTCAGTGTGGAGTCTGCTTGAGATTCTCTCCTGCTCCCTCTGACCCTACCCCAGTCTGTTGCTCTCCCTCTCTCTTTCTCTAACAAATAAATAAAACCTTCAAAAAATTTTTAAATGAGTTCCCCAAATTTTTGTAGCACTGATTATGACATGGTTATTAAAACTGTGTCCATACAATTATTTTGATTACTTGTGATTTTCAAGATAAATCTGATAGTCTATTCCTAAAAGTACTAACATAATGTAAAATAATGGACTGAAAGCCAAAACTCTCTGACTCCCAGAATCTGTGCACTTAGGCATTGTCAAGATGTACAGTTCTTCCAAGTCTGTTGAGTTCAGAGATAGCAACTTTTAAGGATATTAGACTTCATGGGGCAAATTTGGAGAATTTTACTCCTCCATGCCATGTAGGCACACACACACACATGAATGATACATACTTCCCAGACCCACATGTTTTAGAGCCATCAGCCCTTGGTTCTCTCCAACATGTGCAATAAAATGATTCAGTTTTATATCTGCTCCAGCTCCCTTTAAGTGGAACACTGAGCTCTTGCATCTTGGTTCTCCCCATTTTTTCTCCTGTCCTTCAGCAGATACACTCTTAATGTCCTCCAATGATTCCAGTGGTCATTAATACTAATTTGAAGCTGAAAGCAGTTCAAGTCCCCCCTGAGTGGAAGTCCATAGACATCTATCTATCTAACCAGATGTGGAGAGACTACCCACCAAAATTAATTCTGGAGTAAACAGTTTACTTCAAAATGAAAAAGCTCTACAATCTCTCTTCTCTACAAGAAACATAACGGTTGCTCTGCCCTTCGAGACTATTTAATCAAAGATTTTGTGTTCTTCTGCAGTCCCTTTATCCTGCAAGTGACCAGTTTTCTAGTCTACTTTATCAACCCAAGAAATAAGAAAACTAAATGTATCAAGGTTAGCTATTTTCAATGTGACAAGTCTCTGCACGACATCTCAGAGGACTGTCACGCTGCCATCTACACTATTTTATATAATCTATAATCTGCTATCAGTCACAGGAGACAGGACAAGAAGACCTACTTTGTTGACACAGCTTATCACTTACAAATAGAGACATCCACTGTTCTTCTGCAAAGTAAGTATGCATATATTGAGCAGAATTGTGGGCTATCTGGCCAAAGCCCTTTGGAAGTTGGGCATGTTCACGCCCCAGTGAAAAACTCAGAAGAGAATGCTTGGCCTTTGGAACCGGTTAAAATGTCATTACTGCCAAAAATGTGATGTATGAGGATAACTGGCTATTTTATTCACCATGGATGCTACAGACGAAACACTGGAATGTTACTGAAGCAAGCCTTTGCAGCGTATTGACATAATCTGGCAACCTTCTTTATGAGAAATTCTAAAAAGAATAGGCCACAAGTCAACACGATAAAATTTGTATTTTAAGTAATTTCTTGTTCTCTCATTAAGTTTGTTGATTCTCCACCAGTTTTAGGCCATGATGTGTGTGTATGTGTGTATGTGTGTGTGTGTGTGTGTGTGTGTGTGTGTGTGTGTATGTGTGTGTGTTTTGAACCTGAAAAGGATATAACATCTCTCTTCTCTCAAGAAAGTGATTAATGTTCACTTCCAATGCTGGCTGGGCTCCTCACTTTCTGATCACTGATTGATTACTGATCTGGACAAACTGTCTCTGAGTAAGCAAAATACACTTCACTGGATGGTGAAGGTATCATTCCAAAAAATGCTAACATTTTCATATGTCCACCTCTTTATATTTTCCTTAATTAAACCTCATGAATCTGTCAATGATCCTTTCAAAAGAATACTGACACAACCTCTTGTTCTTTCTTAAAGTTAGGGATGCAGTTTTTGATTATTAGCAATTTATTAATTCAAACAACCATTAAACAACAGTTGGCAAACTACAGCTCATGGGCTCATCTGGCCCACCTCCTGTATGTGTAAATAAAGTTTTATTAGAACAATAGACATTTCCTGGAAGGAAAACTTCCACACTTATTTTATGAGGCCAGCATTACCTTGATCCCAAAACCACACAAAGACCCCATCAAAAACAAGAATTACAGGTCAATATCCCTCATGAACAGGGATCCAAAAATCTCACCAAAATACTAACCAATAGAATCCAACAGTTCATTAAAAAGATTATTCACCAAGACCAAGTGGGATTTATTCCTGGGCTGCAAGGTTGGCTCAACCACTGCAAATTAATCAATGTGATACAATACATTAATAAAACAAAGAACAAGAACCATATGATACTCTCAATAGATGCTGAAAAAGCATTTGACAAAGTACAGCATCCTTTCTTGATCAAAACTCCTCTCAGTGTAGGGATAGAGGGAATATACCTCAATATCATGAAAGCCATCTGTGAAAAACCCACAGGGAATATTATTGTCAATGGGGAAAAACTGAGAGCTTTTCCCCTAGGGTCAGGAACACGGCAGGGATGTCCACTATCACCACTGCTATTCAACATAGTACTAGAAGTCTTAGCCTCAACAATCAAACAACAAAAAGAAATAAAAGACATCCAAATCAGCAAAGAAGTCAAACACTCACTCTTTGCAAATGATATGATATTTTATGTGGAAAATCCAAAAGACTCCACTCCCAAACTGCTAGAAGTCATCCAGGAATTCAGGAAAGTGTCAGGATATAAAATCAATGTATGGAAATCAGTCGCGTTTCTATACACCAACAAGACAGAAGAAAGAGAAATTAAGGAGTCAATCTCATTTACAATTGCACCCAAAACCATAAGATACCTAGGAATAAATCTAACCAAAGAGGCAAAGAATCTGTACTCAGAAAACTATACAATACTTATGAAAGAAATTGAGGAAGACACAAGGAAATGGAAAAACTTTCCATGCTCATGGATTGGAAGAAAAAATATTGTGAAAATATCTATGCTACCTAGAGCAGTCTATACATTTAATGCAATCCCTATCAAAATACCATCAACTTTTTTTCAAAGAAATAGAACAAATAATCCTAAAATTGGTATGGAACCAGAAAAGACCCTGAATAGTCAGAAGAATGTTGAAAAAGAAAACGGAAGCTGGCAGCATCACAATTCCGGACTTCAAGCTCTGTTACAAAGTTATAATCATCAATACAGTGTGGTACTGGGACAAAAACAGACACACATGGATCACTGGAATGGAATAGAGAGCCCAGAAATGGACCCTCAACTCTCTGGTCAACTAATCTTCCACAAAGCAGGAAAGAATGTCCAATGGAAAAAAGACAGTTTCTTCAACAAATGGTGTTGGGAAAATTGGACAGCCAATTCCAGAAGAATGAAACTGGACAATTTCCTTACACCACACACAAAAATAGACTCAAAATATATGAAAGACCTCAAGGTGAGACAGGAATCCACCAAATCCTTGAGGAGAACACAGGCAGCAACCTCTTCGACCTTAGCCACAGCAACTCCTTCCTAGAAACATTGTCAGGGGCAAGGGAAACAAGGGCAAAAATGAACTACTGGGACTTCATCAAGGTCAAAAGCTTTTGCACAACAAAGGAAACAGTCAACAAAACCAAAAGATAACTAACAGAATGGGAGAAGATATTTGCAAATGACATATCAGATAAAGGGTTAGTATCCAAAATCTATAAAGAACTCACCAAATTCAATACCCAAAGAAAAATAATCCAATCAAGAAATGGGCAGAAGACAAATGAACAGACATTTCTGCAAAGAAGACATCCACTTGGCCAATAGACACATGAAAAAGTGCTCAACATCACTGGGCATCAGGTCAATACAAATCAAAACCAGTGAGATACCACCTCACACCAGTCAGAATGGCTAAAATTAACCAGTCAGGAAACAACAGATGCTGGCAAGGATGCAGAGAAAGAGGAACCCTCCTACACTGTTGGTGAGAATGCAAGCTGGTGCAACCACTCTGGAAAACAACATGGAGGTTCCTCAAAAAGTTGAAAATAGAGCTACTCTACGACCCAGCAATTACACTACTGGGTATTTACCCTAAAGATGCAAATGTAGTGATCCAAAGGGCCACATGCACCCAAATGTTTATAGCAGCAATGTCCACAAGAGCCAAACTATGGAAAGAGCCTAGATGTCCATCAACAGATGAATGGATAAAGAATATGTGAGATATATATATATATATATATATATATATATATATATATATATATATATAATGGAATACTATGCAGCCATCAAAAGAAATGACTTCTTACCATATGCAATGACGTGGATGGAACTGGAGGCTATGAGAGAAAGACAAATATCATTGTGATCTCACTGATAGAAGGAATTTGAGAACAAGACAGAGGATCATGGGGAAGGGAGGGAAAAATGAAACAAGATGAAACCAGAGAGGGAGAAAGACTATAAAAGACTCTTAATCTCAGAAAACAAACTGAGGGTTACTGGAGGGTAGGGGCGTGGGAGGGATGGGATGACTGGGTGATGGACATTGGGGAGGGTATGGGCTATGGTGAGTGCTGTGAATTGTGTAAGCCTGATGATTCACAATCTATATTCCTAAAACAAATAATACACTATATGTTAATAAAAAAATAAATAAATAGAACATAGCCATTTCTGTTTGTTTATATATTGTCTTTGGTTACTTTCTCAACACAAAGGCAGAGCTGAGAGTTGTAAGAGAGACCATACCACACATACAATATTTACAAGTGGGCCTTCACAGAAAATGTTTGACAAACCTTATGTTGAACAAGAATTTATTGAAAACCCATCTTGGGGCTCCTGGGTGGCTCAGTGGGTTAAAGCCTCTGCCTTTGGCGCAGGTCATGATCCCAGGGTCTTGGGATCAAGCCCTGCATCGGGCTCTCTGCTCAGCAGGGAATCTGCTTCCTCTTCTCTCTCTCTGTCTGCTTCTCTGCCTACTTGTGATGTCTGTCTGTCAAATAAATAAAATCTTTAAAAAAAAAACCATCTTAAACTCAGCACTACAGTGTGCAATGGAAATATACCCATGATACAAGTTCCCTAAAATTTATAATTAGACTCTGATATATTTGGTGGCAGAAAATATGAGTAGGAAGAATGAGGACACAAATTAAATATATTATCAGAGGGACAATTTAAGAACAGAAGAGGAAGGCATTCTCCATTAATGAGGAAAATATTGAAGAAATCTATTATGCATTCTTGAACAGAGGGAAAAAAGGCATAGAAACTTCAACCTACTCTTTACTTCTTAGGACTCCAGATATTATTGTCCTCAAGGACCACATGACTAGAGAAGCTATCTATCAATATTCTACCAGGGGATCATATTTCAAAGTGTTATCTGACAAAGGAGTGGAAAAAAATCAATTTTTCATGTGATTCTCTAAGGCTTTTGTTCTACCTGATAATTATTTTATACATTTCTTCTACAGTGGTAAATCAGAATATCCCATTTTTCTTTGATCTGTGAAGGTTAAGCACAGAGATGAGCACGGCTTTGTCGATATTTAAGTACAATTTATTTTTATTTGGTTTGTTTGAAACAACGACACTTAAAGTTTATGTGGCTTTTTCCAGTTAACTTTTTTCTAGACAATAAGACAGTCATCTTGTAACTGGGCTAACTGAACTTCCTTGGGCCTTGACTTTGATGCTCACCCATAGCTAAATTAAGCTATGCATAACAGTCTATTTTCAGAAATATAAATTTGGAATATACATAAATGGTTTTAATGTGTCTAAGAGGACAACCTACATTGTAACTGTTGTTCTAGTAGTTCCTTTTCTAACCTCTAATGTCTCACAAAGATAGGCTTGCTTTTCAACCTGGGATCATTCTTTTCTACATTGCATAAACTGCTACAGGCACTCTTCAACACACAGGGGCACTTAACTTTATTGGTCTTAATAAGGCTGCATTTTTGTTTTATTATTTATTTCTTTAATCCTGATTCATTTTGGTGTTCAATGAAGTTTTCATTAAAACCTTCCAAGAGGTCAAGAAGTCTACTATCTACATGTCATTTGATGCTAATAACAATCATTAAATAATAACATTTTAATTATAACTTCATTATACTTTCCCTTCCTCCAAAACTATTGTGAAGTGACTTACAATAAAAACATGGCTACAAAATGTCTGCAAACAATTACTACAAGGCTGAAGGCAGGGGTTCCTGAATGGCATGGGAAAGAGGGAGAAAGCCGATGCCTGCATACATTTTGTCAAGAAAATTAGCTACACGTTGGTGAATAAGTTCATTAGAGGGAAACCATAAAGATATAATTTCAGACTTAAGGAAGTGATGTCATTTCTATAATGAAGAAGTTATTTTTAATTATTTTAAAATATAAAGTTTGTGATTGAGTTCATAATACATACCTACACATGGTGGGTGTTTAAGTGTTTGTCAAATCAAAGGACGGGTTGGTTTAATGCCAGTTTTGATGGAATTTACTGTTTAAGGTAAATACTAGTTGACTTGTCTGTGAGTAACTAAGGAAGACACAATGTTGACAATATCGTCTCATGTCAATTTTATCTCATATAAGACAATGTTTTCTTTTGTTGTTGTTACCATAGCATTATATTCTTGTATTTTCTCTACTCTCTCATACTGAGTGCATTATCATAGGAAATACATGAGAGAGTCAGCAGAATATCAAGGTCCTGAAGGCCACTGTAAGTAAAGTAACAATCTTACCTTCCTAGAATCTATGAGACATATGTACCCCAGTTTCTGGGGTCCCAGTCTTTTCTTGCTCCACGCCAACTTTAAAAAATAAGATATAGTGCAAGGACATGAACTCAGTTTCTAGTATAATTCAGCTACCTGCAGCACCAGACTTTGCACTTGGATTTTTTGAAATCTCCAACCTCTAAGTAAAGAGAAAGAAGGTTTTCTGCAGGGAAACTAGAGAAGCTTACAATTTATTATCTAATTTAGTCGAGTTTAGCACTTGATATCAATGGAATCATATGATGTGTTTGCTTATAACTTGTCTTTACAGCTCGATATTATAGTTTAAGATTTATACCTACGGATGCATGCAGTGGTATTGATATCATTTTTATTTAGAATATTCCATTGCATAGATATCTAACATTTATTTATGCATCTTATTATTGACATGTGGAATATGTGGCTTATTTTTGCTACTTTGATGAATGGTACTAATAGTATTTTGTGCTTATAGCGTCCTTTACTGTGAGTTTCTCTAGCATAGAGCTCTTTGAACTGAGATTTGAGAACCATTAGTAGAATATGAAATCAAATTAGTAATATATAACCAAAGTCTTATGCAAACACTATAGAATGAAAAGTATTAAAGCATTAGAGGTAATAGGAGTAAAAATTGTTTCATTACTTTTTATCTCTGTGTGTGTGAACATGGTCACAGTATAAAGCTCACAGTATAAGGGCATTTGAAGGAGCACTACTTTAAGCATATGGCTAGGAATGCAATTTACATGTGCAACTTTTGCACAATGAATGTACTGATGTGTACTTCCAGCAACCGTGTATATCATAGCTTCCACTTCTTCATATCTGTGCTAGTAATTGTCAGAATTAAAATTCGGGCATCAAAATTATACTGGCCTTATAGAATACACATGGGGTATTCTCTCTGTTTATACTCTTGAAAGAATTATTAATAACTTATCTTTAAGACCTTTACATTCTTGGTTGCTTTATGGGAAGTTTTAAATAATGCATACAGAATTTCTAATCTTTTTTGGAATCCACTTCAGTAAAATGTTACATTCTAGAAATGTATTCATTTCATCCATGCTTTCAAATTATTGCCATCAAGATGTCTATGAAAGCATTCACAATCTCTCCCTTTTTTCTTTGTAAGTTCCACATCATCTTGAACTATTTTTCATTCTCTTTTTTAAATATATTTATATTTTACAAAATTTTTTCTTTCAATTATCTTTCTGGGGCTATGCCTGTTCTATCAGCTTTTTAAATAAAAACTTCTGCTACATTGAGCCTCTTTATCTCACTACTAGTTTATATACTTCATTAAATTCCTCTCTTATTTTTATTTCCTGATGAGTGCCCAGGCCTATGCAAGCTTTATGGCTTGATAGCTCTGAAAGAATTCAACTTCTGATGAGCAGCTTGACTCACCTAGTAACCTGAAGGTAGAGTAAAGAAAACAAGACAGGAGAAACAGTGATTCTAATCAGAAGCAGCCAGAGATGACAAGAAATAATAGAAGGAATGTACACCAGAAGTTATCATTTAGTGTTTAAAATTTCAAAGGAAACTAAGTGGAGATTCTACTTTTTTTTAAGATTTTATTTATTTATTTGAGAGAGAGAGTGATATCTAATAGGGTTCACAGAGAGGAAGAAGCTGACTCCCACTGAGTAGGGAACCTGATGTGGGGCTCGATCCCTGGACCCTGGGATCGAGACCTGAACCAAAGGCAGATGCTCAACCAACTGAGCCACCCAGGCACCCCGAGACCCTATATTTAAAAAGGCTGCATGCTAATACTGATTGAATATATGTACTGTATTTTGGTTAATAAAATGGGATGTGGTCTTACAGTGAAAAAAAGTTTCATCATCAGTTAAAATTTGGCTCAACTTGGTACACCATCTTGTGTTAATATTAGACCACAAAACCAGGATGACCTTCTCACTAAGAACCACTATAAAAGTTGGACACACCTTAAACTAATTTATATATGGCTTCAGAAAGCTGCCCATTCTGCTAAGAATTAGGAGCCCAGACCTAAGAAAGCTTTCAGCTGAAGAACGTTAGCCATGTTTCAAGGTTACTCTTACCCCATCTTCTTCAATACTGACAGTCTGAATGTCACTTTTGAGTCACAGATAATGAGAACTAAGAGGAAAGACATTTGAGTCTAGGGCCTGTGAGTGATGAGGGGCTATAAAACTTTCTTCTCTTCAAGAGGGAGACCATAATGGCTGTCCCTAGAATTATGAATAAGCCAATGTAGACAGGTATTTGTCAGTACTGTGGCTCAGCTCAAATAATTTCACTTCTTAAATTTTAATTAGGTAATGCTAGAATATTTGGATTCCCAGTTAAATGGAAGAAACAAAAGAACATAACTTCTAGTGGAAAAGAGCATTGTCCTGAGCTTCAAATTATTTCTACCAACAACTGTGAAAATCAAGTACCAGGCACAGAGTGGGATGAGAAACCACGAAAATAAAGACACCCAAAACAGGAGATAATATAAACAGTCCCGTAGGGGAATACAGTTATGGGATTTATGTGCTAGATTTTAAATGTTGATTTGTTCTATGCAACAAAGTAAAAACCACTTGCAAAAATTCTTTGGGAAAAAGATAACCTTAAAACTATACACTAGAAATACAAAACGCAATAGCCTAAATTAAGAATTCAATAGATGAGTTGAATAGTTGATTAAGCAGCTGAAGAGAGAATCAGTACACTGAAAAATTAGTCATAAGGAAGTCTCTAGAATAAAGAATGAAGAGCTAAGATGATAGAAACTGCTTAAGAAAATAATAAACATAAAATGTTACAGTATAACAGAGACAAAGTTTGAAATACTTGTAACTTAAGTCCTGGAAAAATAGGGAGAGAAATAATGGAGCAGAAGTTTTCCAGCCGGAAGGAATGGCTGAAAACTTTCTAAAACCCTCCAAAACTGGTGACTAAAGATCACTTCACATATTCAAAAGGCCCCATGAAGTGCCAACATCCACACACGTTCTACAATAACTGCTGTAAACACAATGAAGTTCAAGTCTTTAAGACATTCCAAATATGGAAATATATTTTTAAAGAGCTTTAAAGGGCAACAAATAGCCTATGTCTCAAAATAAACCATGATAGCAGGAGACAGTGCAATTATATCATAAAATCTCTGCAAGAAAATAACTTAATGTAAACTATCTTTTACCCAAGAAAACGTCTGTCAACAATCAAGGCGCAGTAATGTTATTTTCACACCAAGATTGTCCTCATGCTTTCATGACTATCAGTCATGCATTTAAGGTAACTTTACAGACTCTTTTCAAATCGAATGAAAAGAATCACAGATGGAATGTTGGAGATGCATTAAGAAATAAATAAAAAATGTTAAAGATGGATTTTGAAATGAGTCATCACTGATCTATCTGGTGTATTAAAAAACTACAGCTTTATAGATAAGTACATATTCCTAGGGTAACTACACAGTTTATGATTTTGATTATGATTGTGGAGGATGCTGGCCCTTGGCTAATGACTGTCACACTTCTGAGCACCTCTCATTGCCCATGTGACTTTGGGTTTAGAACTATACAATTTATGTTGTGAGCAAGAAACAAACCTCACTACTTCACCTCTAAGCAAACCCATGGAAGGAAGCTTACAATCAGGATTTCGGAATAGCCTGCATACTGTATAGGCTAACAACATCCATTAATGGCACATGAGAATTTAAAAAAAAAAAAGCATCCATTCCTATTTTGCTGATTCAAATACTATTAGATGGTGACTTCCTTTTATCTAAAGATGGAAGGACCACTTGCTAAGAAGTGGTCTTTGGTTAGAGACCAAACCCTGTGTTCTCTAGGATTTAGAGCTACCACTGCAGCTCTGAAACTCACCCCTTTTGTTAATATCTACATTTTGGATATAGGATTTAGAAGCAGGTTGTGTCTATTCATACCACAAAGGACAACCATTGTTTGCCTGCATTATTGAAAATGCAGCTGGCTTAGCTAGGTCTCCCCAGGATTAGTGATGGGAGACAAGTCCCAGCTCCACTGTCAGGAAAGTCCTATCTCTGCACTAGGAATACTAACGGTTGGGTAAGGGAGTTGTAGAAAGAAGGGTTCAAGTCACTGGAATAACAAGAGAAAAGGGGGTGAAAAGTGATATCTTGGTATTATTGGTATTATTATGTATTGTATATATTGGTATTTGGTATATATTGGTATTATTATGGTATTATGACAGCAGAGAGAAATTTCACTCATTTACATGATTTAGTAAGAAAGCCAAAATGATTTAGAGGAACACTTAAATCACAGAATATTTTTAGTGAAATGGCCTCACTTTGGTAAATAGGCAAGAGCCACTACATAAAGATGTGGCAGGTCTCTTGAAGAAAATGAAGAAATCATTTATCGTCAACATGTTAGAAACGGCTGGTTGACTGATTCTGAGTCCTAAAAGCATTGCCCACTGGAAATTTGCTGATATACTAACTTGCTTACCAAATTTGTGATGTTCTGAGTAAAATTTAGAATTTTGGCCCATGTATTTCAACAGAAATAACACTCGTGATCAGTAATATACGAATAAATGCATTTATACTATCACTTTAAAATTGCTTTAAATGCATCCCCCTGCCTAACAAATTCTATGTTTAGGCTAAGATAAATAACTTCCTTAAATTTAGCAGGCAAGTACGTTATTTGCACACCCTTAAAAATAGAAATACAGCAGAATTCATGAGGGCTCAGATATTCTTGTGTAAGATGTCTTATTTTTATTTTGAAAAATCCATTTTTCTCTAATGGCTTGCTATTTATACCATAGGACAATTTCATCCCCTGGAATAATCCATATTTTCCCATCGACTCTCTAGGCAGGTGACCAAACTCCTATGGAAAAAATGCTTTTTACTGCTGGCCAACTTCACCCTGCAACAGTGATCACAGCTAAAACTCAGATGGGGGAAACACAGCCAAATATTTCAAACTTCAGAGGACATCTGAAACTTATTGTTCAGTGCTTTCTTGGAACACCTTTATGAATACTTGATTTCACTATAAGACACCCCGCTCGCGGTGTCTGAACTGGAAACGATTGCCCAACGCTCGATCTTGAAAGAGATTTTGAGTCCAATGGACTCAGCAAAATCGTCATGGAAGTGCCCAGAAAGTCATCTGGGAGGGTTGGTTGGTTTGTTTGCTCCCTCTGCAGCTGGCAAACTCAAAATATTCCTCATTAGTATCCTCCTAAAATCGTTATCATAATGCAATTATGTAAATGAGGACTTGCAATCACACTGAGTATTTGTTCCGGTTTTGAGGCAAATACTTATTAGATCAGAGCCGTTTAAAGAAAACAAGAACTCACCACCAACAGAATTCAGAGAACGTGAAAGAGCATGAGAAATTCCCATTGGAACTGTTCCCAACGTGTTGCATAAATAAAGGTAGGGTTTGTTGAAGCTTTCCTCCCACCCCCTTCATTTTCTGAGAAAGAAGCATGCTTAGTTTGAGGGATGAAGCTTGCTTCTGCCAGTCACTACCACATCTTCTGTCCTGATCTCTGGTGTGTGGCTTCCCAACCCCCCCCCCCCTTTTTTATATCCACCAGCTTTCTCTAGCATTCTCCTGCTCCTCAAACCGCTCCACAAAGGATTTCCAGCAGAGAGCAGCTGGTGCCCCGTATTGGCTGCTTTCCCCAGACTGGGGGTGGGGGGAGGATGGGGGGGGGCGGCTTTCACAGGAAATCAATGGCTGCTTATTTTCCCCCGGTCCTGTGGTTTTATGTGTGGACGGACACGGCCCCAACCATACCGATCCATTCTGCAGAGCTATTTCTATTCAGATGTGCCTCTTTACAAATAGCGGAAATTAGTGGAGGGCCGGTGTCAAACTGCTTGTCACATCTTGTTTTCAATCTGTTGAAATCAGGTTTATAGTGACCTATTCAGAAACCTCCCCTCCTTTTGAGATACACAATGCATTTCAGGAGTTCCGTCAGGCGATAAATGCAGAACTCCACATTGCTATTAAAAAATAATCAAAATGATTAGGCTTTTGAGGGTTTTGGGTTTTTTTGTTTTGTTTTGTTTTGTTTTTTGGAAGGAATGTCTTTGCGTGGAATTTGTTGTTTTAATTGCACGACGTCATGTATTCTCGGGTATTCATCTCTCTAATGTGTAAAAGTATTCCTTGTTCATTTGTCAGTATCAGAACTGCAGAGCGTGAATGCATTCTGGTGAGTTAGTTGCAATGAATGAATGAGGAACCAAGCACCGCGGACATGAATACAGTCAATGCCATGCAGTGCACCAAGCAAGTAGCCCCAAACCTCCGAACAAATGATCATTAACATGTATTGAATGCATACCGTGTGCCAAGACCACCACTAAATGCTAACAACTCATTTAATTCTCACAACAAACTTCTGAGGTGGTTACTATTGTGAGCCCCATTTTATAGATGAGGTAATTGAGGTTTAAAGTGATTAAGTAACTTGCTGGGAGTGTCACAGTTTGTTAGGGGCTGAGCCAGTGCCTCCAAACACAGAGCCTACCACGTATATCCCCTGTGCAATTCTGACTCCTTGCAAAATACAATGTGTTGGGCTTCAGGGTTGTGTGTAGTGTGTGTGTGGTGGGGGGTGGGGGTTACAGGTGTACTCAGGAAGCAAAACAAAGCCCAGATCGGAGCCTGGTATTACAATGGACCATCATCTCTTAAGAGACATGCAAAGTAAAACCTGGTACCTCTGATTAATCAGCCTCTTAGATGCTGCAGTTTGGGGATGGCCAAAAAAAAAAAAAAAAAAATTTTTTTTTTTTTAAAAAGGCAGGTTTTATAATATGGTGCTAACCTGTGAGGGAAGAGGGGGCAACTCAGGCTTCAAATAAGACAGAGAAATGAAGGCGACCAACTCTCCATAACAAGACCATGCAGAAGTACATTTCCTTAGCAACACCCCAGGTGTGATCAAGGGTACAGATTCAAAGTGGTTCTAATAAAAAACTTGCTGGAATACTTCTCCAGTAGTGCTCCTGGGATACTGCCAGAAGGACTAGGACTCATGAGCACACTGGTAAGGTGAAGAGTGCTAACTGTTCTGTACTCAGAGGCTTGCCTGCTCATCCCAATATAACAAGTCTCCTTTCTTTTTAATTAAAAACAGTTAAGGAATCCCTGTGCCAAAAATAAGTAGTATTAAGGCAGAACATTAGCTCTCTAAAGGAGGGTTTTTGGGGGGGGCAAGGGGAGGGAAGGCAAAGAAGATATTGCAGACAAACCAGAAATCTCTTATTAGCTCCTCCCTTTTTCCTCTTGAGACAAACATCAACAACAACCATGCAAATAACTAGGACATGTTTTTATACTTTCCCTGAGCATGCATCCAGAAACATTGTACAAATGTGTTTCATGCATTGTATAAAATTTACAAATACTCTAATCCTGGACTTAAAATGTGCTTATACATAATTGTAGCACAATCTTCATAAAATGTACCTACTTAATGTTTTGGAAATCTAGGTTGAATGTTACAAATGTATTCTAGAACACCTAGTATAACTGTTATAGAGGAGATCCTACTTAATGAATCTATCATAATTTATTATTTTGTTTGCTGATGGATACTTGTATGGTTCCCAAGACTCCCTATTACAAATACCACAACAGAGCTCTCTCTCTGTACACACAGCTCCTTGTGCAAATGTAACGAAGCTTCTTTGGGGAATATCTTTGGAAATGAAATGCCAGGTCAAGAGGTATGTGCATGTTCAACTTCAGTGTATTTTACCATACTGTCTCTCTAAGTAGCTAGAACAATGTATACAACTTCCAAGAGTTAAAAAAAGTGGTTTCTCAATGGTCTCTTCAACATGCATTACTGCAACTTTAAAAAAAAAATGTGCCAACGTGATATATGAAAAGATATTACCTTACAGTTTTCATTTTAATTTTTAGAATTATTCATGAGGTTAAAAATATTTTACCGTCATTATAGTTACCCCACTTTTAAATCTTTGCCCCTTTTTGTAAATTAAGTTGTAAGGTTGTTTTTTTTTTTTACTCATTTGCAGAAATTCTTGTTGTTAATTTATTGTCATTTATATCCACAGCAAATACATTCTCTGAATCAGTTGTCTTTTTCTCTTTTTAACGTGCCTCTGCAAATTTCAAATTAAAATGTAGTCTATTTCACCAATTGTTTCCTTTCCAATATATGCTTTTTTTCTACATCTCATCTAAGAAATTCTTGTTCCCATGATGAAAATCTCTTCCCCGACACTGAGTATTTCTGTCATTTTTCTGCATTATTACTATATTTGTACTTTACTAAGGTGATTTGGTAAGAAAAAAGTAATTCTGAGAAATCTGTAATTATGCAATTATTTTTCCATGATGGCAAAGCTGAGCACCCAAATGCTGCATCATTATTTCCTATGAGTGTAAGCTCATGATCTTTCTTTCTGGGGTTCAGACAGCAACAACCACAGTTATAGTAAAACAGTAAAGTGGTAGTAAATAATGTGAGTTCTACCACCAGTCAGTTCTACTGTTGACAAGCTACTTAAACCACCGAGTCTACTAAGCGCCTTAAAAGTCTTCATTGCACCTTGTCCTGACTAAAGAGTATGCCAGAGGGACAAATAAATGTCTTGAAAAATTCCAGGCCAAAAGCAAGTTAATAATGTAATTATTTATTTGATTAATCAATACCTTTTATTAGTCATTTTTATATCAGAAATTGTAAGTGATAACTGCCATATATGTACTTGTATTTATATAAAGATTAGTGAGTTTCTCCATTGTATCCACCTCTTATGAAGAAAGATTATGTACCATATATATATACCATATATACATATGGTATATATAACTGTTATATTTAAAAGCCGGCTTACCATTCTAACCATTAACATTTATTTATACACAGTCTATTTTGGCTTTCTGACTTCCCACTCCCTCTCCCCTACTGAATGCCATCAAAATTTCTTCCATTTTCTCTCTTTAGCTGCTCACACAGATACCAACCAAAAATCAATCTATTTGACTTACACTTTTTTTTTTAAATTACTCCCAGCAACAACATATTAAAAACTCATTTTCTCTGGCCAACTGTGAATTTTTCAATGCATATAATTGGGTAAAGTTCCATTTGCCTAGATTTTTATTATTCATTCTCTTACAGAGAATACTAAAGTATCTAAAAGAAGAATGTTCAGGACAAAACAAACACCCTATCAAAAGGAACCACTTGGTTTTTTTGCCGAGAATCCGCAGGTATATCCCAAAGACAGCTTCCCTAAATGCTATGGGATAGTCTTGACTGAAGTAATAGAATACACCAGATAAAACTTGTTACATTATAAATCTCCTAACTCTGATTATTGTGACAGTTTTTTTGTTAAAATCTATTCCCAGAAGTTTCATTTGTCAATGCCCATCTTTCCCCGAAAAAAGAAAACATTTGCTTGTAGGGAGTTTTGAGAGAAATCATTCCCTTTCCTCTTGCAAAAGTGGAAATATTTTATGTGCCACATGTTTTCATGGAACTCTGTGTGTGGAGACCAAGGAAATATACAACAAAGACCAGACATATGAAATCCTTTCTAAGAAGCCAATTAAGTTGCTCACTGAGTTAAGCAATTGACATATCCCGCATTGCTTTCAAGACCCATTAGTGACTTAACAATCATTTGCCAGAGGGCACAAAAAGGACCTCATCTGTTTGATCTGTCCTTATCACATCAACAACTATGATAACTGGCAAATGGCAGGATTTGCCAAATGAGAAGGTACTGAAGGTTGGACATCACCTGAACTGTAGGCAAAGAAAGGCATGATAGTTCCAGAGGTAAAGAACCAGGTATGATCAAGATAGCCTAGTGGAAGAAGAGACAACCACAATACTCAGTTCTAGTAAAAATGATTTAGATCTAGAATCCCCTTTTCATCCCAATATGTAATCCAGTATGAGGAAGTAAAGCATTACTAGACATAAAAGGACTCAAAAAACTTACCACCCAAAAACCCTTTCTAAAACAATTTCATAAAAATATTTTCACAGCAAGATGAAAAAGGAAAGAGGGATACGTGCCCTGAGTTCAGAAAGTAAAATAGAAATTCTCAAAAATAAAGAGAAAAGTAATCTCAGGGCATGAGCTGTGCACCACACCAGCAAATAATATCTCAATTTAGAATAGAAAGCCACAGATTATCTAGAATAGTAGTTTAAGAAGCCAGCGTCTCCTTTAATTTATGTAAATATCATCTTTTATTAATGGGAACAAGTCTATGGCAAATGATTAAGTATTTATCACTTTAAATTACTTACACTACTTGATTTTATAACTAATAATATTTATGTAATCACAATAGGATGTTGGTTCTTGGCTTCAATATTAGACTCACACTATAGGCAAAGCTTAGAACACTAGTTCTTGTGTGTTTGTGTATATCACAAACGTGGATTATCTAAAATAGTAACATGTTACATCAAGTTTGCAAGATACTGAAGAGAAGTAGGGGGTCATGGAGGGACATACATTTTCTCCTCAAACATAGGAGTAATTAAGAGGGTATCTTGAGTAAATAATTACATCAGAATATTTTATTACTTCATAATGACAGCATTTTTATATGGATCTGACAAACCATGTGCAAGGGGTGTGAAGAGAGAACAGAATGAATAATTTTTACAGTTTTCATTTTAATGAAAATGAGAGCCTATTACTACTATATGAATTTGATAAATCAGGAAGTATATGTACAAGGTGACCATTTATAATCGTGGAGGAAGCTAGCTTCACCAGAGCTATTACAAACAAAGGACAATGTTAAAGAAAAGGAGAAAGATACCACAGGATTGATTTAATATTGCGGTTAGTACTATCTAAGTTTTTAATCATCCCTTATACTATTACTTTTATAATTAATGATATGGAGAAAAAAATAATTTTTTTACGTTTTGAGAAACTTTGGTCTATACATTCGATCTATACATTTCTTAGCTCTTCTGTGTCTGCTCTGCCTACCATCACCACTAGACAGAGGTGGCTCCTAAGCATTTGAAATGTGGCTCATTTAACTGAGGAAGTGAATTTTTTTTAAAGATTTATCTAGTTATTTATTTGAGAGAGAGAACATGAGCGGGAAGGGTAGAGGGAGAGGGAGAGAGACTCTTGAGCAGACTCCATGCTCCGTGCAGTGTCCAATGCGGGGCTCGATCTTACGACCCAGAGATGGCCACCTGAGCCGAAACCAAGAGATGCTTAATGGCTGTCAAGTGCATTTTTAATTCATTACTCTTAATTTAAATTTAAATGGCTACATGTGTCTTCTGTGTACCATATGGTTCGGGGCAGCTCTAGAAAAATAGTTCCTAACCTTTTACCATCCAACCTTTAATGATTATTTTCCTTCCAGAGACACCCCCCTCCGACACACTTTAAAGGATGTTGGCCACCACATTTCAGGAATAACCTATTTGTTTGCCACTCTTAATCACAAACATGGAACTGCTAATTGGAGATGTGCTGGGCCTAAAACTCTGTTACACTCCCCAAGACTAACCAAAACCTGGAGAGCAGGAATTTATTCCTAATGGGTACACAATTTGGGTTTTTTTTTTTTGTTTCTGTTCTTTTGTCTTTTAGAAATAGTAAAGTGATTCACAAGTCCTCTGCTAGGGCTACAAGAGCCCCAGAGGATCTGACAATTTCTGTTGGATCTTAATGTTCTTCTAAAATCCTATCAATCTGTCCCTTCCGGGTCCCTGATGGAGTTGTGAAGGATGGTGAATCAATACCGGACCTCCGTTATCCTCTTTCCAGCTGTAAAGTCCTCTGTTTCTCCTTGGAGAGCTCTGCTGTTCTTGGACTGATGTCCCAGAAATCAATGCCATCCTCTAATGCCCCGAGACCTGAGCTGCCTTGAGGCACGCTGGTCAATTGCAGGTCCTAGCTGCTGCGGACAGCAAGCAGCTAAGACACTTAAGGCACCTCCTACCCCAGTGCCCAATCCGCCCCAAGAACCATACCTCATGCCCAATTCCACTGTGAAGGGGAAAATCTGCTATTCTCTCTGGCCTTGGAAGAAGGCAGGTGGGGAGCATACTTTGGAGCCAAGTTCTGATGCTTTTCCATCTTCATTCTGCTCCACTACCCAGTCGTTGAGAGGTCACTCCCTGAAGCCAATAAGCAGAAGGCAGAGGAAATGAGAGGAACCCACTCCCATAGCCGTTCAGTCACATGGGGGTAGCCTGGCTTCAGCAAGCAGAGGATTCAAGGGCTAGAATTCAACCTCTGGTAGCGGATGGTTAGTATTATTAAATGTCGCTATATAGCGCAAGAGTGAAGGGCACTGTTCACTGTTTCAGTGCTAAAGCGCTTATGGGGGCAGGAGTTGGAGAATCGCTCCTTTTTCAAGCAAGGTCTATGCAAGGAACACCATCTAAAAGCAGGTTCACGTTGAGGAGGATGGGCTGCTCGAAGCTCGTGAGGGGCGGAGGGAGCTTGCACTTGGAGCACGACCATGTACCTGCTTGTCTCTAGAGTTATTAGTGAATGCCACTGCTTTTTTCTTGAAAAAAAAACATAGTCATTTTGCCGTGCTTTGGGATTGCAAACAATGCATCTGTTGTCAAGTCTGCGAAGGAGATATAAAAGCAGCCCGACTCGGGACACAGATAAATGACACATGCCGTCCTTGCCTGTCACCACTGTGCAGAGCTGAGATCTTATCAGCCTATTCTTGGGGGTCAGATCTAACAACATCTTCATTCATTGCTCTGAAGGAAGAACAGCGAACAATAATTTACACTTACAAACAGTGATCTGGCACCGAAATGCCGAGCCTTATGAGAAATGTTGGGGGGGGCGCGGCATTATCATTTCTCAATTATGACATTTGTGCTATTTTATTGTAATTTTATAGTGATTCTTTCCTTATATCCTTATCACAACATTAAAGTAGCAGGTTTTTAAAAACAGAAATCCTGCCTTCTGACTTTTATGAGCCTAGCCCAAGTTCAGTCTACAGGAACTGAGTAAACTCTTACAAATCTGTTTCAATATTTGTTACAAGAACAAGTGAATGACAAACCTATGGCCCTTGTCATCAAAATGCTTGAGAACAAGCCAGAGACACAATTGTGTTCTTTCTTTTATTTCTCACTAATCTGAAAAATGACAATATCACTACTTTTTATCTACTGGGGTTTTTTTTGTATTGTTTTGTTTTTCCTGATTCAAACATCAAATTATAAAACGGTACACAATAACGAGTTTGCTTCTCATCACTAGACCATCTACCCATGACGCACCACCATGACACAGACTTTCTTCCCTTAAAAATTCTTCTGTTGTTTCTATATTCAAATACATACCAAAGAGGGAAAAAAAAAACACACATAGTTCTCTTCTTCCCCTTTTTACTGAAAGGAAGCATAAACTTTGTACTATTCTGCAATTTTTTTCTTTTAACAGTTTTTTTCAGACAACTTTTTACATAATACATAAATCGTTTCTGAAGTCTCTTTCTGACCACTAGTATTCTCTTCCATATGCACGTATATCAATGATTTAACCAGTGTTTACCAATGAACATTTGAGACATTTTCAACATTTTCCTATTGCAGACCAGATAATTAATAATCCAGACTAGATGTATTTCTGTACATATGCAAGTATAAATGTGGGATAATTTCCCAGGCAACTAAATAGGAAATATAAAGCACTGAAAAAGGCCTTATATTTCTATATAGTGACTGTCAATGACTGAATACAGTGGCAACTGTCTTGTCACCAGGGAAACGCAATCAATAACTTGGGAATAAAAAAAAAAAAATTGAAAGTTTGGTGAGATCTAAATATTTTTAAAAGTAAAGCTCTTATAAATACTAAATATGTGAATTATAATGAACATGGCACAATATAAGTATTAATTACATATAAGTAACAAAATACTAAGGTAAAAATGGTAGTGGGGAGGTAGTTTTGGGTTCTAATATTTACATTTACAAATCAAGGCATCAATCACAATTGTCTAAAGTTTAAGCATACAAATTTTAAGAAGCTGAGGACTCTAATTTCATTGTGAGTTTCCTAAATCTCTTTCTTTAGATTGGAATAATCTTTCAGAAAATCCTATCCTGTGGTAAATATTTTTTTGAAATATAGTAGTTCTTCGAGTGCCCCCCTTTTTTTTTCATTGTTAAAAATAAAAAACTATGTGGGGAACCTGGGTGGTTCAGTCAGTTAAGCCTCTGCCTTCAGCTCAGGTCATGATCTCAGGGTCCTGGGATCGAGCTCCATGACAGGCTGTCTGCTCAGTGGGGTGTATCCTTCTCCTCTGCCACTCCCCCCAACCACAAACTGCTTATGATTTCTCTAATTTAAAAATCTGTAAAAATAATACGATAAACTATACAGTTAATTTATTATAAATTAGACCTAAATATTAGAATTTAATATCATCAATTTATAATTTGGTATCAGAAAAGCAAACAACTTTTCTACATACCTACTCATCTTTCTATTTATATTATATACATACCCCAAAAAAACCTGATGCCTGGTATCAAAGGTCTCCTAACATAAATAGTGGTTAGTTACAAGTGTTGGTATGTGCTTGTTTTATTCCCTTATCTGGTTTTTTTCTTCTTTACTTTCCATATACTCTCTTGGGTTGCTTGAATTCTGTCTAAAAGGCAAGGATTTTTTTAATGTAATTTTTAAAATAAAATGTATTAAATGTATGCCTTAGGTAATATAAGGGAAATATATGCACTGTAGCTTTCTCAATAATTATAGTAGTAACAAATGAATAACTCGCTAGGGAATTATTAAGTAAATAAAGCATTATTAAGCAAACTGAACACTGTACAAAAGTTACATGATCATTTTGAGGCTCATGGGTCAGCAAGGAACAATATACATTATATGATGTTAAATGGAAAAAGAAGTCAGAATATATACAGGTATATTATGAATGCAGCTATTTAAAGTATATCAGTAGGTAATATAAATGAGTTAGAAGTTACTTTGAGCTTGGGTAAGTGGTGAAATGGGTGGCTATTCTCTTCTAATGTTTTTGTAATTTTGTTGGTCGTGTGTTGGGGTTTTTTAAATTTTTTTTTACAATAAAAATGTGCTTATATTACTATTCAAATGCCTGAACTAACCTACTATCACTTACAGCTTTCACAGAATCAGATGAATTTTTTTAAAGTATTTTATTTATTTATTTGACAGAGGTCACAAGTAGGTAGAGAGGCAGGCAGAGAGGAGGAAGCAGGCTCCCTACGGAGCAGAGAGCCAGATGTGGGGCTCCATCCCAGGACCATGAGATCATGACCTGAGCTGAAGGCAGAGGCTTTAACCCACTGAGCCACCCAGGCTCCCCAATAAGATGAATTCATGTAGCTACTTCTAGTAGAACAGTTCTGACATGAATGAATTCAAGAAGCGCCTCTGGAATCTTTTGAGTAAGTCAAGCATTTGCTCCAAGAATCTACTAGCAAATTCTTTTTTTTTTTTTAAGGTTTTATTTATTTATTTGACAGAGATCACAAGTAGGCAGAGAAGCAGGCAGAGAGGGAGGGAGAAGCAGGCTCCCCACTGAGCAGAGAGCCCAGTGCGGGGCTCCATCCCAGGACCCTGAGATCATGACCGGAGCCAAAGGAGGAGGCTTAATCTACTGAGCCACCCAGGCGCCCCGCTAATTCTTTATTTTTATTTTTTAATTCAATTTATGAACCTACCATCTTAGAGAGTGAGGGCACATTAAAAATCCTTACCCACGTTTCTCTCTAAACTTCATATGGACAACATGGGCAATGTGACAACACCGGCTTCTGATCTGAAATGGGTTCTAAGTTTAGCCTTTTTATTTGTAAGACCTTGATATTTGAGCACGTGGTTAATTCAAATGGATCCTTCATTAAGATGCTGAAAAAAACAAAGCTGACTTTAAACGACTCTGTATTTCACAGGTAATAGTCAATAGGAAGGAGAGATGGAAATCTAAGCATTTCTATCACCCGCATGATCCTTGGACGGCACACAGGCCGCAGAGTAGGTCATTATCTCCTCCGCTTTGAATCTCGAATTCTGTCCTGTTAAAGTTGAATAGGACCTATTATTTCCCATAAGATAGTGAAGCTGTTCGCTACATAGGATACTTGTGCTTTTTTGTTTGTTTGTTTGTTTCATCTCTCCTATGTGGGCTTCTTCCACAAGCAAAAACAATTCTTCCAATGGTGCTATGTGAACAATGGAAGTTATTGACTTTGTGCTTCCTTTGCTGGTTACTATAGAATAAAAGCTTGCTGACACATTGAACTCTGCCCTCTGTCGACCCCACAGGAAATGTGTAGACACCTGTCATAATATTTCAGGCTTTCTGGTGGGCAGCTGGATACCCGAAAAGAATCTCAGCTTAGAACTTGTTAGCTCTGAGATAGAAATGGGACTGAGAATAAGTGCTATGCACCCATTATACTTACCTGTAGAAGGACAAAAAGGAGCGAACCAAGAGACTGCCCAAAAGTGTTATCGACATGACCACATCTGTGTTGGTGTCCCCCATGGGCTCTGTTATTCCAGAACCCTGGCAGAAGTGAGAAACAGAACAGCATTCGATGTTTTCCTTTAGTGGACTGCCCTCAGGCTCTATTCCTATAGAATTTAGCAAATGAAAAATAGGATTTTTCAACAAGCCCTTTGTGTACCGCTCTCCTGGTTCACAAAGACAGCATTGATAAGTCATACCCGCACAGGGAAAGGGAGGGGGGAAGGAAAGCAAGGAGTGGGTATGAAATCTTACACTCCGTTCTGAAAAGAAAACTTCTGTGTTTGTTCTGTTTAAGCCACTGTCAGATTTTTAAAAATTAGGAAGCACACGGGTGGTAGGTACCAACTTTTCCTATCAAGGAATTTGACTGCCGTCTTCCCACATCACAAAGAGCAGCTTTTTTCTGAAAGCCTTTTTCACAAAAGGAAGCAGAGGCATGCACGAGGGAGGAATCTGAAATGATTTTACGGAACGCGGGAAAGGATGCTTGCGGTAAGGCACATTTTTATGATTATTAACAGGAATATTTAAACAGGAAGCTCTGGCTTTTCACTTGCCCACTACTGGGAAGCCAAGCCTGCCTGGACTTATGAACTACAGAACTATAAGGTCATAAATGGCTATTGTTCTAAGCTGCTAAGTTGGGGATGATTACACAGCACTAGCAAACAACGAGCCACACATATTTTTTTTTCTCCTTCTAGAAGCATCTTAAGGGGAGAAATTGAGGCATTCACAGCTTCATACTCAGCACCTAGCAGAGTGCTTGCTTTACAGAGTTAGATGCTCAATAAAAAACTTGCTGAATGGGGCGCCTGGATGGTCAGGCAGTTAAGCATCAGCCTTCGGCTCAGGTCATGACCCCAGGGTCCCGGGTTCAAGTCCCACATCGGGCTCTCTGCTCAATTGGGAGCCTGCTTCTCCTTCTACCTGTTGCTCTCCCTGCTTGTGCTCTTTTTCTGACAAACAAACAAAATCTTTTGCTGAATGAATGGGCAAAGCAAAGATGTTCCTGAATGTCACCAAGTAATTCTGTCATTACTTTTAGAAGGAAGAAAGGACATGTGCACAAAAGACCATGGCTTGAGTGTCCAAATCCTCAAGGTAGATTTCAAAAGACAGCTTGGTCTTCTAACAAAAAGCCCTTAGACCAGAACCAGAGTAACAGGAAACCTTAATAATCAGGATTCACATACATACACGACTTGCATTCCACTCTTAGCAGAAGGAGAGAGACATAAAGACTTATCTGGTTTCAATCAATCAGAGAAGTCAACCAAAAACCATCACCACCTCATGAGTAAGCCAGGAAGCAAAGCGCGGGAGTGGAAAATCATTCAAGCCAGAGGGAGAAACTTGGTTTCTACTCCAAGCTCTGCCATCAGTGAAGTATGAAAATTCAGGTTAATTTTTATTGTCTGATGATGTTCATGTTTAAAAAAAAAAAAAAGACAGAGATCACAAGCACTCTTTGCAATTCAAGCAGCACATCTCTAGCCTAGAACCGGTTCCCATCAAGCATCACTGCTACCCTGGCTATGGGGGCTGGCTGACTGCTTCCATGTGGCCAAGGCCACGTGCTTAGAAGTTCTTTGCTTTCAAACTGTGGTCCTTCTACCTACCACCAGATGGGCCGCTCTTCGAAGTTTACTAAAAATGCAGAATCCTAGGCACCAGCACAGAACTCCTGAATCCAAATCTAAAATGTTCACAAGATCTCCAGGTTACTCTGCACACAATGCAGTTTGAAAAGTGATCATCTATTTCTCTGGGGGTCTTCTCCTTTCCATTCTATTACACCCACCCCAGTTCCATTCATTTACTTGAATGGCCCAAGTAGACGCTTTATCTTGGTAATGCCCTAAAGGAGGCTTTGAAGTTAATCAGACCTCCTATGGGAAATGTGTTGACACTGATACACTGTGTCATTAACATTTTATATAGCCTCGGTGAACCCCGTATTCTTGTCCAGAAAATGGGGATAACAACAATCTCCTAGTACAGATAACGTAGTGATTCAAGGAAACTATTCGCAGAGAGAACTGACCACAGAATCTGACATATAGAATGTTCTCAAAAGTAAATGACTACCACCATCACCACCACCATCATCATGACTGTCACCCACTGATGGCCGGAGTCACTATCATGAAATATGTAACAGGTTCCTTATCATCCAATGAATTCTGATTATAGGCATCCAGAATATTCCTGGCACAGTCTAGAGCATATCGAGTTGTGCTTGATGAATCGGTGAATCATTTGGATTCACACTGAGAAATTACTTGAATATAAGCCTTTTCTTATCCTCAGGGACACTATAGAGATTTCTAAGTGAGGTATGTGACAGCATCTTCTAATAGAACCCAGTTGTTGGAGGATATATTTAGGAACAAATCAAACGGCTCTTTGTTAAGGACAAGGCGGCAAGTTTGGAAAAAGTGACATCTCAGCTAGAATCATATGGAAAATAGCTTTTGGTCATAAAGACAGAATTCCAAATTGAGAGAAAACCCAGTGAATTAGTCACTGAGGAAAAATTCCTCTAGGAAGAAGGATTTCAGCCAGCAATTCTGGAAAAGAAAATGACAATAAGGTTCTTGATATACAATGTGATATCATTAGCTACAGTTAGCTCATAAACTGTCGATCACTTCAGTGAAATCATACACAATAACTTTGCCTCCTGAAGGATAGAAATGAAAAACAGATACACACGTTCAAATAATTCCTTCAACTCTCTATGTGGATGCAGCTTTGCAGGAAAGAGTTTGCTCGTGAGAATTCAAAAGCAAATGAGCTGTCTAAAGCAGGTATCTCTGTCTCAGGTTTCATAACAGGATGGAGTTGACAATCTTTAAGCCCGGACACTAATGTCCATGAAAGTCCATATTAATTAAATGTCATTTTAAAATCAATCATGATCAATGCCCTAAGTCTGTTCTTCTCACATGACACACCATCAGCTCATCGAGCCAAGAACGGGGAACCCATCTGCTACTGTCATTTGCAATCCCAACCAATCGTGAGCCAGCTATGAGCAGCTCATAAATACTTCACGCCACCGACAAACACAGGAGTCTCGGGCTGGGAGTGGAGTAAGTCTTTAAGATCAACAAATCAATCATTTGAAGGCTCTGAACTGGAGGAAACCGTTTCTATCAAGCCTCAGGCAAACACCAAGTCAGGAAAGAAAATAAACTAAGAGGGAGAACCCAGAGTGAAAAGGTTAAAGCAGCTAAAACTCCGACCACAGATGCTCCAGGTCTGAAACCGCTCCCTACGATGGAGGCCCTGGCTTCTCTGAATAACAGGTGTTTCTAGTTCTTACTATGCCCTGTGCCTTCTGTTCCTATGCTCTGTGGTAGACAAGTGGGAAGCTCGGTCCTCAAAGCCAAAACTGAGTAACAGGCCCCAAATTGAGAGGCATTGCCTGGTCCTTTTGCTCCCTTGTGTTGAGAGCAAACTCAAAAGGCATTTGAATCCCTGAATTTTTCCTCTTACATTAGAATCCAGGTCCGTGGAACGTCAAGTACTCCTTGTCCACAATTGTTCTGCTGCCTGAAAACTATTAATGGAAAAGGTACTATGCCAATCACTAGGAAAAAGTTACCATGGCAATCAAAAGTTACTACACCCTCCCACACCTGAACAGCTACAATGGCCCTTTATTTCTAATGGTGCAGCCATCATAGAACTAACTTCATAGAAATCATTTCAGTCCCAGGGGACATTGCTGCTATAATGAAAGGAGACCACCCTTAGAGAGGCCCATTTAACACTCCCATGGTTTTATTGTCAAAATCTTATAATAGGAGAAAAGATGGAGGGCAAGTGTCAGTGGGGAGCAGTGGGAGGGAGTCAGGCAAGGGGCTCCAACCGGGACTTTTCACTTGATGACAGTCAAAATACTACTCCAAACAGAATTATCGCCTTATCTTCCTGATCTCGTTATAATTTGCTTTTCTCAAGAAAACTAAGAATGGTTTACAGTTCTATTTCCTTGTAGGTGGGAACTTTTAGAAAAGAATGCACAAGAGGGAGGGAGGAGTCAAGAAGGCGGAGAAGTAGCAGGCTGAGACTACTTCGGGTAGCGGGAGATCAGCTAAATAGCTTATCTAAAGATTGCAAACACCTACAAATCCAACGGGAGATTGAAGAGAAGAAGAACAGCAATTCCAGAAACAGAAAATCAACCACTTTCTGCAAGGTAGGACTGGCGGAGAAGTGAATCCAAAGCGACGGGAAGATAGACCGCGGGGGGAGGGGCCGGCTCCCGGCGAGCGGCGGAGCAACGGAGCAAAATCAGGACTTTTAAAAGTCTGTTCCGCTGGGGACATCGCTCCAGAGGCTTAACTGGAAGCCCAGGCGGGGTCAGCGCGGCCTCAGGTCCCGCAGGGTCACAGAAGGATCGGGGGTGTCTGAGTGTCGCCGAGCTTACCGGTATTAGAACAGGGAAGCCGGCTACAGAGACAGAGCCGAGGAGTGACTCTCAGCTCGGGGTTGCCTTGAACCGGTCGCAGGCTTGGTCAGCTCGGAGCGCGGCCAGAGGCCAGGGTGACGGGAGTCACTGGACGCTGTTCTCTGAGGGCGCACTGAGGAGTGGGGCCCCGGGCTCTTGGCTCCTCCGGGCCGGAGACCGGGAGGCCGCCATCTTCATTCCCATCCTCCGGACTCTACAGAAAGCGCTCAGGGAACAAAAGCTCCCGAAAACAAACCCCAGCGGATTACTCAGCGCGGCCCCGGGTAAGAGCTGTGCAACTCCGCCTGGGGCAAAGACGCTTGAGAATCACTACAACAGGCCCCTCCCCCAGAAGATCAACGGGAAACCCAGCCAGGACCAAGTTCACCTACCAAGGAGAGCGGCGGAATTCCAGAGGAGAAGAAAGCAAAGCACGGAACTCATGGCTTTCTCCCCATGATTTTTTAGCCTTGCAGGTAATTTAATTTTTTTTTCTTTTTCAATTTTTTTTTTCTTTTTCTCTTCTTCTGCTAATTTTTTTTTAACTTTTACTGTTTTCTTTTTTTAACGTTTTTTAAATAGTTTATCTAATATATATATATATTTTTTCCTCTTTTTATATTTTTTCTTTACCAGCTTTCTTTTTTTTAATAGTTTCTTTTTTTTTTTCTTTCTTTCTGAACCCCTTTTTATCCCCTTTCTCCCCCCTCACAATTCGGGATCTCTTCTGATTTGGCTAAAGCATATTTTCTTGGGGTTGTTGCCACCCTTTTAGTATTTTACTTGCTCCTTCATAAACTCTTATCTGGACAAAATGACAAGGCGGAAAAATTCACCACAAAAAAAAGAACAAGAGGCAGTACCAAAGGCTAGGGACCTAATCAATACAGACATTGGTAATATGTCAGATCTAGAGTTCAGAATGACGATTCTCAAGGTTCTAGCCGGGCTTGAAAAAGGCATGGAAGATATTAAAGCAACCCTCTCGGGAGATATAAAAGCCCTTTCTGGAGAAATAAAAGAACTAAAATCTAACCAAGTTGAAATCAAAAAAGCTATTAATGAGGTGCAATCAAAAATGGAGGCTCTCACTGCTAGGATAAATGAGGCAGAAGAAAGAATTAGCGATATAGAAGACAAAATGACAGAGAATAAAGAAGCTGAGCAAAAGAGGGACAAACAGCTACTGGACCACGAGGGGAGAATTCGAGAGATAAGTGACACCATAAGACGAAACAACATTAGAATAATTGGGATTCCAGAAGAAGAGGAAACAGAGAGGGGAGCAGAAGGTATATTGGAGAGAATTATTGGAGAGAATTTCCCCAATATGGCAAAGGGAACAAGCATCAAAATCCAGGAGGTTCAGAGAACCCCCCTCAAAATCAATAAGAATAGGTCCACACCCCGTCACCTAATAGTAAAATTGACAAGTCTTAGTGACAAAGAAAAGATCCTGAAAGCAGCCCGGGAAAAGAAGTCTGTAACGTACAATGGTAAAAATATTAGATTGGCAGCAGACTTATCCACAGAGACCTGGCAGGCCAGAAAGAGCTGGCATGATATATTCAGAGTACTAAATGAGAAAAACATGCAGCCAAGAATACTATATCCAGCTAGGCTATCATTGAAAATAGAAGGAGAGATTAAAAGCTTCCAGGACAAACAAAAGCAGAAAGAATTTGCAAATACCAAACCAGCTCTACAGGAAATATTGAAAGGGGTCCTCTAAGCAAAGAGAGACCCTAAAAGTAGTAGATCAGAAAGAAACAGAGACAATATACAATAACAGTCACCTTACAGGCAATACAATGGCACTAAATTCATATCTCTCAATACTTACCCTGAATGTTAATGGGCTAAATGCCCCAATCAAAAGACACAGGGTATCAGAATGGATAAAAAAACAAAAACCATCTATATGTTGCCTACAAGAAACTCATCTTAAACCCGAAGACACCTCCAGGTTTAAAGTGAGGGGGTGGAAAAGAATTTACCATGCTAATGGACATCAGAAGAAAGCAGGAGTGGCAATCCTTATAGCAGATCAATTAGATTTTAAGCCAAAGACTATAATAAGAGATGAGGAAGGACACTATATCATACTCAAAGGAACTGTCCAACAAGAAGATCTAACAATTTTAAATATCTATGCCCCTAACGTGGGAGCAGCCAACTATATAAACCAATTAATAACAAAATCAAAGAAACACATCGACAAGAATACAATAATAGTAGGGGATTTTAACACTCCCCTCACTGAAATGGACAGATCATCCAAGCAAAAGATCAACAAGGAAATCAAGGCCTTAAATGACACACTGGACCAGATGGACATCACAGATATATTCAGAACATTTCATCCCAAAGCAACAGAATACACATTCTTCTCTAGTGCACATGGAACATTCTCCAGAATAGATCACATTCTTGGTCCTAAATCAAGTCTCAACCGGTATCAAAAGATTGGGATCATTCCCTGCATATTTTCAGACCACAATGCTCTAAAGCTAGAACTCAATAACAAGAGGAAATTTGGAAAGAACCCAAATACATGGAGACTAAACAGCATCCTTCTAAAGAATGAATGGGTCAACCAGGAAATCAAAGAAGAATTGAAAAAAATTATGGAAACAAATGATAATGAAAACACAACGGTTCAGAATCTGTGGGACACAACAAAGGCAGTCCTGAGAGGAAAATATATAGCGGTACAAGCCTTTCTCAAGAAACAAGAAAGGTCTCAGGTACACAACCTAACCCTACACCTAAAGGAGCTGGAGAAAGAACAAGAAAGAAACCCTAAACCCAGCAGGAGAAGAGAAATCATAAAGATTAGAGCAGAAATCAATGAAATAGAAACCAAAAAAACAATAGAACAAATCAACGAAACTAGGAGCTGGTTCTTTGAAAGAATTAATAAGATTGATAAACCCCTGGCCAGACTTATCAAAAAAAAAAGAGAAAGGACGCAAATCAATAAAATCATGAATGAAAGAGGAGAGATCACAACGAACACCAAAGAAATACAGACAATTATAAGAACATACTATGAGCAACTCTACGCCAACAAATTTGACAATCTGGAAGAAATGGATGCATTCCTAGAGACATATAAACTACCACAACTGAACCAGGAAGAAATAGAAAGCCTGAACAGACCCATAACCAGTAAGGAGATTGAAACAGTCATCAAAAATCTCCAAACAAACAAAAGCCCAGGGCCAGATGGCTTCCCGGGGGAATTCCACCATACATTTAAAGAAGAACTAATTCCTATTCTCCTGAAACTGTTCCAAAAAATAGAAATAGAAGGAAAACTTCCAAACTCATTTTATGAGGCCAGCATCACCTTGATCCCAAAACCAGACAAGGATCTCAACAAAAAAGAGAACTACAGACCAATATCCTTGATGAACACAGATACAAAAATTCTCGCCAAAATACTAGCCAATAGGATTCAACAGTACATTAAAAGGATTATTCACCACGACCAAGTGGGATTTATTCCAGGGCTGCAAGGTTGGTTCAACATCCGCAAATCAATCAAGTGATACAACACATTAATAAAAGAAAGAACAAGAACCTATGATACTCCCCATAGATGCTGAAAAAGCATTTGACAAAGTACAGCATCCCTTCCTGATCAAAACTCTTCAAAGTGTAGGGATAGATGGCATATACCTCAATATTATCAAAGCCATCTATGAAAAACCCACCGCAAATATCATTCTCAATGGAGAAAAACTGAAAGCTTTTCCGCTAAGGTCAGGAACACGGCAGGGATGTCCGTTATCACCACTGCTATTCAACATAGTACTAGAAGTCCTAGCCTCAGCAATCAGACAACAAAAGGAAATTAAAGGCATCCAAATCGGCAAAGAAGAAGTCAAACTATCACTCTTCGCAGATGATATGATACTCTATGTGGAAAACCCAAAAGACTCCACTCCAAAACTGCTGGAACTTGTACAGGAATTCAGTCAAGTGTCAGGATATAAAATCAATGCACAGAAATCAGTTGCATTTCTCTACACCAACAACAAGACAGAAGAAAGAGAAATTAAGGAGTCCATCCCATTTACAATTGCACCCAAAACTATAAGATACCTAGGAATAAACCTAACCAAAGAGACTAAGAATCTATACTCAGAAAACTATAAAGTACTCATGAAAGAAATTGAGGAAGACACAAAGAAATGGAAAAATGTTCCATGTTCCTGGATTGGAAGAATAAATATTGTGAAAATGTCTATGCTACCTAAAGCAATCTACACATTTAATGCAATTCCTATCAAAGTACCATCCATTTTTTTCAAAGAAATGGAACAAATAATCCTAAAATTTATATGGAACCAGAAAAGACCTCGAATAGCCAAAGGAATATTGAAAAAGAAAGCCAAAGTTGGTGGCATCACAATTCCAGACTTCAAGCTCTATTACAAAGCTGTCATCATCAAGACAGCATGGTACTGGCACAAAAACAGACACATAGATCAATGGAACAGAATAGAGAGCCCAGAAATAGACCCTCAACTCTATGGTCAACTCATCTTCGACAAAGCAGGAAAGAATGTCCAATGGAACAAAGACAGCCTCTTCAATAAATGGTGTTGGGAAAATTGGACAGCCACATGCAGAAAAATGAAATTGGATCATTTCCTTACACCACACACGAAAATAGACTCAAAATGGATGAAGGATCTCAATGTGAGAAAGGAATCCATCAAAATCCTCGAGGAGAACACAGGCAGCAACCTCTTCGACGTCAGCCGCAGCAACATCTTCCTAGGAACATCACCAAAGGCAAGGGAAGCAAGGGCAAAAATGAACTTTTGGGATTTTATCAAGATCAAAAGCTTTTTCACAGCAAAGGAAACAGTGAACAAAACCAAAAGACAACTGACAGAATGGGAGAAGATATTTGCAAATGACATATCAGATAAAGGGCTAGTGTCCAAAATCTATAAAGAACTTAGCAAACTCAACACCCAAAGAACAAATAATCCAATCAAGAAATGGGCAGAGGACATGAACAGACATTTCTGCAAAGAAGACATCCAGATGGCCAACAGACATATGAAAAAGTGCTCCATATCACTCGGCATCAGGGAAATACAAATCAAAACCACCATGAGATATGACCTCACACCAGTCAGAATGGCTAAAATGAACAAGTCAGGAAATGACAGAATGTGGCGAGGATGTGGAGAAAGGGGAACCCTCCTACACTGTTGGTGGGAATGCAAGCTGGTGCAACCACTCTGGAAAACAGCATGGAGGTTCCTCAAAATGTTGAAAATAGAACTACCCTATGACCCAGCAATTGCACTGCTGGGTATTTACCCTAAAGATACAAACGTAGTGATCCGAAGGGGCACGTGCACCCGAATGTTTATAGCAGCAATGTCTACAATAGCCAAACTATGGAAAGAACCTAGATGTCCAACTACAGACGAATGGATAAAGAAGATGTGGTATATATACACAATGGAATACTATGCAGCCATCAAAAGAAATGAAATCTTGCCATTTGCGACGACGTGGATGGAACTAGAGGGTATCATGCTTAGCGAAATAAGTCAATCAGAGAAAGACAACTATCATATGATCTCCCTGACATGAGGGAGAGGAGATGCAACATGGGGGGTTGAGGGGGTAGGAGAAGAGTAAATGAAACAAGATGGGATTGGGAGGGAGACAAACCATAAGTGACTCTTAATCTCACAAACCAAACTGAAGGTTGATGGGGGGAGGGGGTTGGGAGAGGGGGTGGGTTTATGGATATTGGGGAGGGTATGTGCTATGGTGAGTGTTGTGAAGTGTGTAAACCTGGCGATTCGCAGACCTGTACCCCTGGGGATAAAAATATATGTTTATAAAGCTGTAAAAAAAAGAAAGAAAGAAAGAAAGAAAGGATGAATACCCAAGTTTTGTAGCAACATGGATGGGACTGGAAGAGATTATGCTGAGTGAAATAAGTCAAGCAGAGAGAGTCAATTATCATATGGTTTCACTTATTTGTGGAGCATAACAAATAGCATGGAGGACAAGGGGAGATGGAGAGGAGAAGGGAGTTGAGGGAAATTGGAAGGGGAGGTGAACCATGAGAGACTATGGACTCTGAAAAACGATCTGAGAATTTTGAAGGGGTGGGGGGTGGGAGGTTGGGGGCACCAGGTGGTGGGTATTGTAGAGGGCATGGATTGCATGGAGCACTGGGTGTGGTGCAAAAATAATGAATACTGTTATGCTGAAAAAAAAATTTAAAAAAATTTAAAAATAAAAAAAAAAAAAAGAAAAGAATGCACAAGAGAAAAACAATTTCAATGCCAAGAGGCTACTGTCACTTTTCAAACTGCCCCCCGCCCCGCCTCGCCCCACTCCGCCCTTCTTCGTTCTCTCCCAGTCCCTTCTGGCTGTGTGTATGTTTTCTTGCCCTCTAGAGTGTAGACGCAACATGGCTCCCTGCACATCTGCCCGTAAATACCCACCCACTTCAAGCCCCCTCTCCTTCGGCCTCTGGTTCCCATTTCTCCAGCCAATTACCCAAACCGTCAGCATGTGTTAGAGGAAGAAGGACAAGTCTTTGATCTAAAATGTGTGAAGGTGAGCAGGAAGTTGGAACGGTTAACTTGAAAAACACTCAAGACACATTCCTCTCACTAGATACAATTGCTGTCATTATACTCTGTTTTCCTTATCTTTTATTGCTCTAAGATTGAATGAAACACAGGTTCTAAACAGCACAGTCATTTTCATTCCCTTTGCCAGTTGCACTAGAGTTTCTGTTTTCATCAGCTTGGCCATCTT
The DNA here is from genome assembly GCF_902655055.1 of Lutra lutra. NCBI lineage: Eukaryota > Metazoa > Chordata > Mammalia > Carnivora > Mustelidae > Lutra > Lutra lutra. Next base: position 146,265,021 of record NC_062282.1, read on the forward strand.
TAGATTTGTCCATTGATTAACTGGACTCCCCATTTTCTTGGCTCTCTTCCTCATTCTCCCTCCTCTTCCCACCTCCCTCCCTACCAGACTCCTCCTTGGCTTCCACCTCTCCCCACCCCCACCTTTCTTTTTCTCAATTCCAACACTGTTCTTCCCTTTTGGTCCACGAAGTACATAGCTCCAAGGAGTGGTCCTTTTCTGAAGGATGCCTTCACTTTACATCTGGTGGGCAAACAAGTGGGTCTGCGTTCTTCTACTCCTTTATTCCAAATGGGATTTTTTTTCCCCTAATTAAATGAGTAGAGGATGCTAACTGTCACTTTCCATATTTTTGTGTATTTTATGCACGTACTAAAGTCTAGAGTCAATTCTTCCCTTTTGTAGCTGTTATATTCTGTCAAGTCATCGTGAACACAGAAACATTGCTCCTAAGGGAAACACCAGGGTTCCTATGAGACTCCAGGCACAGTATACTGGTCTCCTCAATTGATCACTGCCTAACCTTGTTTTATGTGTGTTGAAAGACACCTGATTTAATAGATATTGATGATACATTAACATTCAACTCCTGACCAAAAAGCACTCTAACTCATGAATGAACGAAGCTGATTGAGCGCAACTCTTTTCTCCCTGAGGTATAGCACGCAGCCTTCTTCTTCTTCTTCTTTTTTTTTAAAGATTGTATTTATTTGACAGACAGAGATCACAAGTAGGCAGTGAGGCAGGCAGAGAGAGAGGAGGAAGCAGGCTCCCCGCTGAGCAGAGAACCCGATGCGGGGCTCGATCCCAGGACTCTGGGATCATGACCTGGGCTGAAGGCAGAGGCTTAACCCACTGAGCCACCGAGGCACCCCAGCACACAACCTTCTTTTTTTTTTTAAAGATTTTATTTATTTAATTGACAGAGAGATCACAAGTAGGCAGAGGGGCAGGCAGAGAGAGAGAGAGAGAGAGGAGGAAGCAGGCTCCCCGCTGAGCAGAGAGCCCGACATGGGGCTCGATCCCAGGACCCTGGGATCATGACCCGAGCCGAAGGCAGAGGCTTTAACCTACTGAGCCACCCAGGTACCCCAGCACACAACCTTCTTGAACGGAGCTTAGGAGCACAAGATAGGCTTGCACGGTATACCCACAGGGCTTTAAGACAGGAAAAACACCAACACAAGAACCCCACAAAAATGTAAAGACGGTAGCACTAAACACATGATGAGTAGGACATTCATTTATAGCATCAGAGCTGATACAAGAAGGATGAGGACCAGAGCGTTCAAACTCAAGCAGGTATGGGAGTCACATGACTCAAAAATGTTGCCCCTCTGCACATGCATCCAGGAATAAGCGCCAAAGCAGCACAGGGGTTGGCAAAGAAACCTTAGCAAGGAAGTGATTACAAATACAGAATCCACAAATAATGAGGGCTGATGGCAGTAACGTGCAGACAGAGCATACACCTGACACAGGCATGTTGCTGTTTCTGTCTCCCTCAAACTTTTAGTTCATCGGGTTATAAATCAGCATCGAGTTGGGGGGTAAAAAGATGAATGGTGACTTGTGTTTCTTGTCCTTAATTCAAGGCTGTTAGTGAAAATTTTAAGAGGTATTTTAGCCTAGTTTTGCAAGAGGGTTGCTGCCATTTTGTCCCGTAGGGTTCTGGTTATTATTACGGCCGCTGCTGCTGTTTTTCTCTCAAGAGGAGGAAAAGAGGTGAAGATTTTATTCCAAAACATACGCTGCTGGAAGCAGAAATAGCAGTCTTGAAACCAGAAGTACCAAAAGTGTTGGGTCCAGCGAGCCCTTCAAGCGAGTGAAAGAGAACCCTGGAGGTGCTTATTGGAGGAAAGGAGGGAAACCTGGGGAGATTGAACAGATGGAAAGAAGGAGTATCCAATGTAGTAAAATCATGACAGTGCAGTCAGGTAATAGGGAGTTGTGAGTTAGGTGAAATCAGCAGAACAGAACTTTTTGCAGAGCTTTTAGCTAGGGCCATCTGTTGAGCATAACATGAAGGGAAGTTTGCCTTACAGGACGCGTGTATTAATGCATGCAGGACTGGGGACCAGAGAGGACCCCCAGAAGACAACAGCAGTGACCTAGACAGAGAAACTGGGAAAAATAACTTAACAGAGCCAGCTGTAAAAGGCATTCTGAGAATTAGTAAGTATTTCTGAATTACTCTAAGAGGCAGATAAAAATAGATTAATTGAAAATGATTCTTAAGTTTGGAGCTGGTTGAATAGAAAAATGGCCCCATGCCTGCAAACATCAGGGGAAACTGAGAGGAGTTTTGAGTGCGACAGGATTCCAGAAGTCATCTAATTCAAGGTTGGATTCAATAATGCATCCGGGAGAGAGGATTTTCTTTGCTCTCCTTTCGGGTAAATGAAACTTTTCATTTTTTTCCATAAAGCAGTAGGCTTTATTGGAGCAAAGAGCCTTCATTATCATTCAGTACTTCCTTATTTACATATTTGTTCACAAGTTTTAGCACCTTGTACTGCTGTTCTCACTTGGAAGAGCATGGAAAAGTAAGTCTTCTTTCTTTCTCATGTACTAGACATGCTTGTAAACATGTGAAGTCACTTATCAGGCACATGCCTGGTCTTCTGTTCCCAAAGTCAATATTCTTAGCTTCTTTATTCATTTCTCTCATTAAATAGGCTCCAGATCCTCCTCATTCTGGGTCCACCAGGTTTAGCAGGGTTACCGATGATATGAATTGTTCAGAAGTTAACGTAAGTTGAAAGAAAGACAATGACTAGTGTGGGGTATAGAGGGATTGCTTCAACTCTCACATTTTTTCCCCAAATACAAGGATCTTTTTTTTTTTTTAATACGTAAGCACCTCAGATATCTATCAACAGAGGAATTAAGTCCAATCCCATTGACACTCACCCTGTACTTACATAATTAGGCTTTTGGACCTAAATTGAGGACCAGCACCATGCCCTGAAAATGTCTGATGTTAGGCAACAGCCGAAGTAGGACATAGGAAAAGTAGACCAAGCAAAGCAAGTGGAGAGATGATGGAGAAGAAAGAGGGAGATCCAGAAGGGTCAAGGACCAAAAAAAATTAAGTGAAATGAGTTTCAAAAAGGAAAGGCTGAAGAAAATCCTTTATATTTGGCGATAGAATGGTCTGCTCTTGAAGACAGCAGCTTCAGAATCCTGCTAAGGATCCAGTTAGATTTCAGGGGTTGGAAAGAAGTCAAGCAAGGAAGCTGATCAAAATCCAGGAATCAGGGGCGCCTGGGTGGCTTAGTGGGTTAAAGCCTCTGCCTTCGGCTCGGGTCGTGATCCCAGGATCCTGGGATCAAGCCCCGCATTGGGCTCTCTGCTCGGCAGGGAGCCTGCTTCCCTTCCTCTCTCTCTGCCTAACTCTGCCTACTTGTGACCTCTGTCTGTCGATTAAATAAATAAAATCTTTAAAAAAAAAAATCCAGGAATCACACAATGTGGATCAAAGAGAATAGGAAAATCCAACAGTAGCCACAAGTGTTACATATTTTCACTTGTAAAATACTGTTACATATTTTCAGTCATGTCCTCTAACTTGATGTCCTTTGCAACTTTGTCAGGGCATCTGAGATTCCGAATCTCCAATATAAAAGAATTGAAAATAAAAATTTCATTCAGGCACCCAAATAATTATACCCATATACAAAAGCAAAATATCATTAATTATGTTTTCAGTGAATTAGAAAGAAGAGATGGGGGACGCCTGGGTGGCTCAGTTGGTTGGACGACTGCCTTCGGCTCAGGGCATGATCCTGGGAGTCCCGGGATCGAGTCCCGTATTGGGCTCCCAGCTCCATGGGGAGTCTGCTTCTCTCTCTGACCTTCTCCTCGCTCATGCTCTCTCTCACTGTCTCTCTCTCAAATAAATAAATAAATAAAATCTTAAAAAAAAAAAAAAGAAAGAAAAAAGAGATGGATTTTCACTACAAAGTACCACACACACAATTAAGTGTGGTTTCAACTCTACAACATCCTTCCTGGAATTTGTTAAGAAATCAGAGACATCATCTTACATGTGGGTCAGTTATTTAAAATTTCACTTTAAAACACACTTTTGTTACATAATGATATCATAGCAGGGCTGGCATTTTCAAAGTCAAATTAAGGAAAGCACTTATTTGCATATCCTGCCTCAGATCCATGTTGTTTGGGTGCTTTTCTGTTCTCCACACAGGCTAAGATCAACTATGTAAAGGGTCAGAAACCACAGAGCTTACATTAATAACATCAAGACTGTGTCCATTCTCTTGAAATAAAATTTTTGAGTTAAATAAAATGGGCAAGTCTTCCTTTTTTCCCATCAATAACTCAGGATGAAAAGTAAGAATTTTGGGGGTGCCTGGGTGGCTCAGTTGTTAAGCATCTGCCTTCAGCTTAGGTCATGATCCCAGGGTCCTGGGATCAAGCCCTACATCGGGCTCTCTGCTCAGCAGGAAGCCTGCTTCTCCCTCTCCTACCACCCCTGCTTGTGCTCTCTCTGTCTTTCTCTGTGTCAAATAAATAAATAAAATCTTAAAATTTAAAAAAAAAAAGTAAGAATTTTCAAATTTTCAGTAGGGACCTGCTGTAGGTACTTCTATTGCAAAAAGAGTGGTAAGACTGTATTAGGAAGCTATTTGGTGAAATGTAGGTCAACTGTGTTCATAAAGAGCCTCTGTTCAATCAGCGTTACTGGAAAGCAAAGCTCACAGTTCCATAAAGGACTGTGCTTGAGTATGTTTTCTTCCGAGTTGTAATAATAGCAGGGAATCACGGGCAACCTAGGTTTTCAGCAGAGAACGGGTAAGGAAAAGGATGTTGACATGTACAACTTAGAATATACTGGAGCAGTCAAAAGTAAAGACACAGCTATGTTTATGAGTATGAATACATTTCAAAAACATTGTTAGGTAAAAATTTAAAAAAAAAAAAAAAAAGAGGGGCGCCTGGGTGGCTCAGTGGGTTAAACCTCTGCCTTCAGCTCAGGTCATGATCCCAGGATCCTGGGATTGAGCCCCACATCGGGCTTCCTGCTCAGCAGGGAGCCTGCTTCCACCTCTCTCTCTCTCTGCCTGCCTCTCTGCCTACTTGTGATCTCTGTCTGTCAAATAAATAAATAAAATCTTTTTAAAAAAAATTTAAAAAAAGATAGTTGGTAAAGAAATGAAATAATTTCTTTTAGTGCAGTTTAAAAAAATAAAGCATAGGCATATATAAATTATTATGGTCTCTCTCTCTCTCTCTCTCTCAAAGCTATATCCAGTGCAGAGCAACTAGAAGGATGGAGAATGAAAACATAATATAGTCACAATAAGGATAATGAACTGAGAATTCTAATTAAATTAACTCTGCAACTGGTTACAATTTTAGAAATTTAGAAGTCACTGTGGGGGACCAAAATGTTCAGTCGTATGTCAAAACAGGAATGGACAGAAAATGAAAATATCAAGTAATGTATGTGTTGTATTTCCCTATAAAATATTTAAAGTAACTTTTAGGAACACAGAAACATGATATATTACGTATATAATAAGTCATGAATAAGCAAATATATTACTAATTCAAACAATGTTTACTTTGGCAGCTAGTCAAAAAAAGCTGTATCCTTATCTACGCCTGGGCTATGCAACTGTTTAAGATGAAGAGGAAAGCGCCTTTCAAGTGAAATAGCTGATTATAGTTGGTTAGAGTTGATTATGCCACTTATAAAGACTGGAGCGTAGGAGCTAAACACACAACACCATTCATATTCATAATATGCGCTAAACAAGGTGCTTGGCGATGTTAGCATTTGCTCAGTACCTGCTTGGAGGGACCCTTGTGCTTATAATCTCACTTCATCCTCCTGACTACTATGAAATAGTTACAATTTTTAAAAAGGGAAAATGTGGGGGGAGGGGTAAGAGCTTCCAATTGTAACACAGATAAAAAATGGCCAAGTAGCCGCCAAGCCATGGTGGGTAAGAGCCTCCTCCACTGCCTTCTGCTGCCCTTGTGATGGACTGCTTCAATACTGATTCCATTTCTTTTGAATCCTTACCATTGTTGCTCCTTAAATCAAGGCCAAGTGAGCCAGCCCCCTGCCCCTCCCCAACAGCACACTCTCCTCCATTAGGACAGCGCCAGCACTCTTCAAACCCAATAGTCAGGGGCACCTGGGTAGCTCAGTGGGTTAAGCCTCTGCCTGCGGCTCAAGTCATGATCCCAGGGTCCTGGGATCAAGCCCCGCATGGGACTCTGCTCAGCAAGGAGCCTGCTTCCTCCTCTCTCTCTCTGCATGCCTCTCTGCCTACTTGTGATCTCCTTCTCTGTCAAATAAATAAATAAAATCTTAAAAACAAAACAAAACAAACAAACAAAAAAAACCAACAGCCAACCTGCTAACCCATTCCGGACAGAGACAACACCCACTAGTAACTTTTTGAGAACTACTTGACATTCTTAACAAACACAGGCTTCTGAAACCCCGCAACCGTGCACAGCCAAGACCAGGCTAACAGCACTTAGATTACTAAAACACATTTCATTAGCTGCAATATAAAATACGTCAGCAAGATTTATACAAGCTCTCTCTCGGCAATCAGGAAATTGCATTTCCTTGCTTAGAAGAGTTACAACAACTGATAAGATTTTTTTTAATTTTTTTCTCTCCCTGCCTCTCTCCTGCGATTGTTGTTTCCCATTCAATTAGCTGGAATCAGGTAAATCCATTTGAGATCAGGGCCAGGGCACTAGAGCCTGGGTTGCTACCACTGTTTATCTGTCAACTTTTAAGGGTGCTATGAATTGCCTCTAGACCTACCTCTGCTTTTCAATAGCTTTGGGGATGAATGCATTTTTCTTAGGCTGCATTTTCTATCTTTCTGGCATTGGGTTGGTCCTTTCTTGGATTCAAGAGGATGGTGTCCCTGTATCTCGAGTATGAACCGACCAGAGCAGGATGGCACACTCTGCCGGAGGGTGAGAACTGAGAGCATGCTGGAAAAATCCCGGGCAGCAGATGGCAATCCAAAGAAAATGATCTTCCAGAACGAAGCCGCTGTATTAGCTTGAGTAAAAGAGAATCGGTCATCTGGGTGTATTATCAGGCTTTCCAATAATAGGACCAGGACAAAAACACGGTATCAGTCCAACTGCGGTGGCATAGAGCTCTCCAAATACAGGCATCAGCTGGATACTTTTGTAAGGGCCTTTTTGCTTATGCCTACCCATGATTTCATTAGTTCTTTTCTCTGATTTCTTTTTTTTTTCCTTAAGATTTTATTTATTTGACAGTGAGAGAGGGAATCCAAGCAGGGGGAGTGGGAGAGGGAGAAGCAGGCTTCTCGCTGAGCAGGGAGCCAGATGCAGGGCTCGATCCTAGGACCCCAGGATCATGACTTGAGCGGAGGGTAGACGCTGAACAACTGAGCCACCCAGGGACCCCTCTCTGACTTCCTTTCTAACCTCTTACAACTTAAGGCTATTTTCCCAAGGATCTGGGCAGCACTTTGGAAAGAAAGATAAATAATTCTCAACAGTTTTAGAGCCAGTGCTGGGTCTCAGGCTATATAAAAATGCAAGAGAGACGTGAAATGTTGAGCTCACACAACTTTTGTTGCCGAAATGCAGATGAAACATATTAAACACAAAAATAATTCAGATCAGGGCCTCCTCCACCATCTCCCCCCTAAAGAAAGACAATTTCTTTGCAAATGAAACTGAATACTATCAATTTAATTCAAAGCCAACAGCCAAACAGAATACCTTTTAATCCTCAGTCTTCAATTTTTAGTTAAGGCACTGGTATTAAAATTAACAAGAAAATAGGAACACCAAGAATCAAGAAGTCTTCCTCATTTAACCTGTAAACATATAATGAATCAGGAAAATCAAGCAAGAACCACCAAGACTAACAATTGTAGGAATTAGCATATCTGAATCTATTTTTGATATTAACAGGGAAAGCATGGATATTACCTAGGGGTTGAATAAACATCTTAATTGAGAAATGATTAATATTTTACCAAGATTTTATTCTAGAAAGGAGGGCTATATTAAAGGAAATGGATTGCAAGGCCGAGTCTGCTTTGTGCTAAGAATTCAGAGTTTCTAAAACCTGAAAGTAGGGGCACCTGGGTGGCTCAGTGGGTTAAACCTCTGCCTTCGGCTCAGGTCATGATCCCAGGGTCCTGGGATCGAGCCCTGCATCTGGCTCCCTGCCTAGCGGGGAGCCTGCTTCCTCCTCTCTCTCTGCCTGCCTCTCTGCCTACTTGTGATTTCTCTCTATCAAATAAATAAATAAAATCTTTAAAAAAAAACTTTATCTTTAATTAAAATCATACTCATCATACTGACAACCTTGGAAAAATAATTCTAAAAGAACTATAGGCAAGTCTCATGCCTAATTGGCCATATATACATATATATTCCAAGTGGCTCCAAAACAATTTAAAAACATTTGACCTTTTCTGAATATTTCGGAGAACTGTTTTGACTCACGTGGCAGAGACTGCCAGTTGTTCTGACTTTCTTCGTCCTCTTTTTCCTTTAAAAGTACAATCCAGGGGCACCTGGATGGCTCAGTGGGTTAAAGCCTCTGCCTTTTGCTCAGGTCATGATCTCAAGGTCCTGGGATCGAGCCCCGCATCTGGCTCTCTGCTCAGCAGGAGTCTGCTTCCTCCTCTCTCTCTGCCTATTTGTGATCTCTCTCTGTCAAATAAATAAATAAAATCTTTAAAAAAAAATGCAATCCAGGGGCACCTGGGTGGCTCAGTGGGTTAAAGCCTCTGATGTCGGCTCAGGTTGTGATCCCAGGGTCCTGGGATCGAGCCCCGAGTCGGGCTCTCTGCTCAGCAGGGAGCCTGCTTCCTCCTTTCTCTCTCTCTGCCTGCCTCTCTGCCTACTTGTGATCTCTGTCTGTCAAATAAATAAATAAAATCTTTAAAAAAAAAATACAATCCAGGTGGATGACCATGCCTCCCAAAACTGTGTGGTCCGACCTCCTTGAAAGCCAAGGGCTTCCATGTTGAATAAGTTTAGGCCAACAGAGGGAGGAAGTTTAACAGTGCGGAAGCAGTGAGTCCCATTTCTGGATCATGAAGAAATGGCCATGGACCCTTCTCACTTTCTTTGATCATGCTAAGTGGGCTGAACACAGAACAGCAGTGGGTAGGAAGGGCACATATAGCAGAGCTAGATGAGAGTGATTTAGCATACATTCCAATTTTGAGTCTCTTAGTGGGAGAGACAGAGATTTAGGGCCCGTGTGCTGACTGGGCTCCACAATGTTCTCAACAACCCAGGCCGGGGTCTTCTATCTTGTTTAAGCTACTCTAATGTTGTCTTTTCATTCTGCTTGGAGCCAAAGGGGGGGGAAAAAAATCTCATGAAATTAAAAGGATGCTGGGTGTGAGTCATCTGGCAAAATCTAAGTTGTAACAAATATTTATCTTAGATCATGAGAAATAACTAAGAGATGAATTGTGAGAAATTTCTCCAAATCTACCAGGTCAGCTGTAGCACCATGAAGGACTCTTCATCATTCTAAAGATTTGGAGCCTTGTGATCTCTGATCAGAATATACTCAGGCAAAACGTACAAGGGACAAATTACTATGCACCATCTTCCTCACTTCCTCCACCAACCCCATCACCCCGTTCCCAGTCTCCAAATTCTCTCCTGAACCAACTTATTAGGTAGAATTATAAAGAAATGTTTATTGTATTTTTTTCCCACCTCAAGTTATTGGAAGTGCAGAGCACAGGCCTAGCTTAGGGGCTCTTTGCCTCTTCCCTGATTCCATTAGCCTTTTTCACTCATTTCACCCTTACCTCCCATTATGAGACAATCATGGAGCTAAAAGAATCCATGGAAATCAAGTAGACCAACACTGATTTAGAGATAGAATCTCCCTAGACATGTTGAATTAGCCAGACCTGTAGAGTAAATGTTCAACACTTAGAGGAAAAGTCTGCTCTCTAGAGCCAGATGACTACTATCTTCCCTTCACTAGAGAGCTGTCTGTTTTTCCATCTCGGTCCTGTCCTTCTTTCCATCCTTTCTTCTCTATGTCCTGTATTTCTGTCTTGTGATAAAGACAGAGAAAAAGGAGAAAGTATAGAAAGGCAACAGAGCATGTCTATGAGACAGGGCCATCTATAAGATGTTTTCCCAGATGTTCTCTGTATTTTTATTATCTTTTTAAATGAATCTCTTCAGATAATTACACTTCCATTTTTGAGAGGCTGATTTCTGTTAGGCTGTGTTCCCACAGTCTTTCAAAGTCCTATCACAGTAGATCGCCACCTTTTCCAAACCCCACCACAATGACTTCTACACCCCCAGTGTCAGTAACCAGTAGCAAATCCAAGAGAGAAATTCAAGCACTATCCTTTTCTTCCCTCTGTGGTTTGCCCTTCATGTCTAATTCATTAATGACAGCTATGAATTCTACTGCATTTATGTTCCTTGAACTCACTGTTACCTTCATCACTGTTGCTGCTCACACAGACCTTCCTTGTTTAGGTTATGAAATCAACTTCCTAAGTGGCCCAACATCTCCAGTACTGTCTCTATTCTATTCCTTTGTACCTTACAGCTAGAGGAGTCATTCTAAAGGTACATATAGCCATAGCTCTATGTATTCCCTCAGTCAATGTCCTAAGCTATAGGACACCAATTTTCAATAGCACATACCAGCCCCTGTATGATCCAGCCCTGGACGGAACTGTTACTACATCTCTCTGCCACCCTCTCTACAACCCTCTGTGTCACCTCTAGGTCCTTAAATGGGACAGGCATTCTTTTCACATATGTGGTCACCTCTGGACATGGGATCATCAGTAATCAACTCTTTAAGAAGGATCTCTCTGAGTCTCCAGTTTAAAACTGGTACCCATTCCCTGTGCTCCAAAAGTTATCTTGTACCTGTTGCTATCATAACATTACTGTAAGGAGTATTAGAAATGCAAATGCTCAAACTCTTATCTTCCCTAATGTCTAGTCTCGCACATGGAATGTACATGATAAGTATGCAGTAGAAACCGGTTCAATTAATATGAAATGGTTACATTAACAATACAACCAGCCAGGCCACAATCTACTATTCAAACAATTTTTCAACCTTGACCTTGCTTTTGACTAACAAGTTCAGGCTAAGCTACCTGTCTATAGCCAACTCATCCCACACCACACCTTCAAAAACCTACATACATATATACACTCATGCACGCCCTGAGACATAAAACAAATAAATAAAGCCCAACTCTGACATCTTGCCTCGAGCTTCCCTTCCTCTAGCTGATATCACAGACTTTTCTTCTTGTGAAGATGGTGGCTGCAAGTGGACCAGTTAATCTTTTTTTTTTTTTTAAGATTTTATTTACTTATTTGGCAGACAGAGATCACAAGCAGACAGAGAGGCAGGCAGAGGGAGAGGAAGGGAAGCAGGCTCCCCACTGAGAAGAGAGCCCGATAGGGGACTCGATCCCAGGACCCTGAGACCATGACCTGAGCCAAAGACAGAGGCTTAACCCTCTGAGCTTCCTAGGTGTTACCCCACAGGCCAGTTATTCTAACATTTATATGTACTTGTCCTATTTTCCATCCTTACAGAGCTAATCTTAGCCCTTCAGAGCATGCTCAATTAACCTATGTCAACAAAGTTACTGCCCAAATAAACTGCAAACACAAACATTATCTGAGCCTTCTCCCTACTCTGTCCCATACCTAATCTAAAGGGAAGAAAATATGTGGAAATGGAGGGGTAGGACACAATTAGGCATTTTCTCTAGATGGCATCCGAGCACAGTGCTGTTAGAACTACAGTAGATATAAAGCCCAATTATATTAAAATATATCCAGTTGCAAGACAAAAATGAGAGAAATGGGTTTGCCAGAGTGAAAAATTTGAGGCTGATAATTGGATTACAGAGGAGTTCTAACTTTCATTATAGCAAGAGAATGCTATGTGGAAATGTTCATTTTTTTTCCCCATTCTTAGCGGCTGAAATGCACGCGTACCAGCGATCCCTTTGAAATTGCTTTGTATAGACTCCTAAACTACCTATTAATCTCAAACAAAAGGAAACATTAAAAAATGACAAAATGTCTTTAAGAATTCCAGCTGTCTCCTGTCTAGAGCACCATGACAATGTACTAATGTGACCCTACTAAAAAGATACAATGAGCAACTGGAAGCTAGAAGTTAACTGCCTTCTTCTGAAAACTACTTGTTTCAAAGAAGCTTGTGTTGCCAGTTCATGTTCATGTCAGGACACCTTCAGTACATCTTTTTAAAAAAAAAAAAAAAGGCGATATACTGATACACTCTTTCTCTTGGTAAGTGGTAGAGATCACTAACTTCGCAGACCCCAGTTTAAGTGATTCTTGCTTCAATTTGTATGGGTCAGACTATCAGCTCTGGTAGAAGCAGTCGTTGGCCAACTGTCGGTTGATTTCGTGTGCCTGAGTCTAAACTATTCATACATCTCTGTAGCTTAACCGACAGTTTCTGCTCTGTGGACTTTTTTTTTTTTAAGATTATTTATTTATTTATTTGACAGACAGAGATCACAAGTAGATAGAGAAGCAGGCAGAGAAGGGGGAGGAAGCAGGCTCCCTGCTGAGCAGAGAGCCCGATGTGGGGCTTGATCCCAGGACCCTAGGATCATGACCTGAGCCGAAGGCAGAGGCTTTAACCCACTGAGCCACCCAGGTGCCCCCCTGCAGACTATTTTTTTAAACACATTTCTAGGCACTAGCCCTATGTCAATTATCATGGAAACACTTGAAGGCTGGAAAAAAGACCTGAAGTTAGAGAGACAAAGATTAGCTGACTCACCCAGATAATTAGGAGCAACCTTTGTTCTGTTAATTAGGAGAGGCAAGATAGAATTTTTCATGAAACAATGAGAATATGGTCCCAGGGGCTGGACCAGGACCTCTGCCGCCACTGGAAACACAGCAACCATTAGCTAGACTCATTTCCTGGAGACTTTTACTCCAGTATCTACACCACTCTGTGAAGGCATTATACCTAAGTATTTCGTTAGTAACGACAACACATGAGTCACTCCCACGCAACCCATTTAACAATCCAAAGACTAACTGTTGAAGGGGAATGGAATTTCATGAGCAAGTTAAGGAGCTAGTCAAACCCAAAGAGGGGGGCGCCTGGGTGGCTCAGTGGGTTAAGCCGCTGCCTTCGGCTCAGGTCATGATCTCAGGGTCCTGGGATCGAGGCCCGCATCGGGCTCTCTGCTCAGCAGGGAGCCTGCTTCCCTCTCTCTCTCTCTCTCTCTCTGCCTGCCTCTCTGTCTACTTGTGATCTCTCTCTGTCAAATAAATAAATAAAATCTTAAAAAAAAAAAAACCCAAAGAGGGATAGGATAATGTATTTTTACATGATTAAAAGTTTTACTTTTAAAAAAGCAAATGGGTATCTCCCTTAGTCTAACCATTTCTTGTTCCATAATATTTTTATGGGCATAGCTAAAGATGACCTTTAAAATCATGTTACTGTTAAGTCAAATATGGCACTCCATGGAAACTGATGGTCATGGTGCTAATACAATCTGAAATGGAATACAGGATCTACCTAATTTGCCCTTTATCAGAAGCAATAGAGCATTTGGACACTGATCAGATCTGTAGGCAAGATATTCAGTCATATGCTATTATTAAACATAATTTACTGGAATGAAATATTTCACACTTAGAACCATTTCAAATAATGGACACAGGTATCTTTTTTTCGTTACATTCTCTGACAAGATCAATTTTATTGCTCTTGATACATAAATAGCATGTACTTTATCAAATATAGGAAGAATAACTTGTGATTTCATTAGTTATTAAGCTTTTCCTGCTTTTTTTTTTCTTTTTGGCTCATGTGAAGGCAGTGATTTGACACCTGCCTTTTTTGCCCTCCCGCCTCAAGTTTTTACTTAAATTCCAGTTAATTAACATACAGTGTCGTATTAGTTTTAGGTGTAGACTTACATCGCTTATATAAAACCATAATTACATGAAACAATGAGAATATGGTCCAAAGACAGAACCAGGACCTCTGCCACCACTGGAAACGCAGCAACCATTAGCTAGACTCATTTCCTGAAGACCTTTACTCCAGTATCCACACCACTCTGTGACGGTATTATACCTAAGTATTTCACTACTAATGACAACACATGAATCACTTTATTTGCTTATAAATCACTTTACATGTGCTATAAAACCAACATAGCAACGTAGCTCCGTAGTCTCAAATGTAGCTATTATAGTTTATCAATAGGTCTGAAGAAACCACTCACAATTAGATGCAAATTGGCAGGAGAGGTTAGCAGAGAGTTCTCACAAATGTAATATTCTTTCGTAATTATAAAACACCTTAAGTTTTAGCAAGTTTTAATAGTTGGGAACTATTTCTGGAAATCATTACTAAATACTAATTGTAGCCTAATGATTCTTCCTACATAGAGAAAGCATGAAGTTCATACACATAGTTGATTTTCCGTGAACAAAGAAATTTAGCACTCATCATTAGAGTCAGAGCTTAAAATGAAATTGATAATTAACAAAGGACAGTGGGTGGGCAATAGAACCTAATAAAAACATTCCAACAAGTAATATTATCAGCCTTAGAGTCTAATCACTGTTTTCATAATGACCTTGAGCAACTCAATTTTGAATCTTTGAGCATTACTGCCTGTCCATACATATATGTATAGACCATACTCAAATATTATATACACTGATGTAATTATGTGCAATATTATCTCTTTTTTAGCTTGCAGAATAGACATCAAGATATGAAAGTATTTATTGAGAACCACCACCTTCAGAATTGATATAGGGGATGCATCAAAACTGTTGTTGGATCCCTTAAGCAATGGGCACATCATCGCTACAAACTGGGGGGAGATCCCTGAAGTATGACACCAAACAAATTCTGAATCCCAACTTAAAATTTATAGTATTTCATTATAAAAACAAATTTATAAAGCTTTTTATTAATCTGAAAGGTAATTCTGTAGCTGTTTTTTTGAATTTGGGGGAAGTCACAAAGCGTTCCTTTTGACAACGTCACGAACACTTTGAAACCCCCTTCCAGGGTTCGCATAGAATTTCAAACTGTTGAGAGATACACTGACACTGATCCCAGGCTCCCATGGGATCCAAATTAATAAAACTATCTTACAGAAAGCTAAAATGTTATGTGCATTTTCATTTTTTTGTTTTAGTTGTTATTTGTATGCTTTACTTACATCGATTATAAATAGATCATTTGATAAGTTCTGATAAATACATACATCTAAGTGATCCCAACTTTTCCCAACATACGGAACATTATCGTCACCCAGAAATCATGTCCATCTCTCCTTCACTCTCTGACCCCCCCACCAGGGGCAACCACAATCCTGGTTCTTTTTTCACCAAGATGAGTTTTGCTTATAGTAGAACTTCATAAAAATTGGACAAAACAGTACAACCTCTTTCATGGAAGACTTTCTTTCAGCGGCATGTTTTTCAGATTCAACCCAATTTTTTAAATTTTTTGCATCAGTTGATTCTTCTTCACTGCTAAATGACATTCCAGGGGATGCATTTATCACCTGTTGATGAACCCCTGGGCTGTTTACAGATTTTGGTTATTATGAATAACGTTGCTGTGAACATTTTGCACAAATTATTTTGCGGGTGTATTCTCTCATCTGTCTTTGAAAAATACTTGAAAGTAGAACTATTCCATAAGCTAGATGTAGATTTAGTTTTCTGAGATACTGCCGGATGGTTTTGCCAACTCACATTATCTTACACTCCTACACACAACAGAATAGATTCCATTTGTTTCACAGCTTCTCCAATATTCAGTGTGGTCAGTCTCTTTAGTGTTACCTATTTGATGGATATTTAGCAGTCTTTCATTACAGTTTTAACCTGCACTTCCCTGAAGATTCGTGAAGATTAATGCCTTCACATGCTTATTTCTTGGTTAAGAGTTCCATTTGTTCGCCCATTTTTTTACTGCATTGTATGTCCTTTTATTGCTGACTTAAAGGTATTTTTTTATTATGTTCAATTAGCCAGCATATAGGACATTATAAGTTTTTGTTGTAGTGTTCAACAATTCATTCGTTGCATTTAACATCCAGTGCTCATTGCAACATGTCCCCTCCTTAATACCCAACACCCAGTTACCTCATCCCCCTACCCCGCTTCCTTCTGTAACCCACATCTTGTTTCCTGAAGTCCAGAGTCTCTCATGGTTGGTCTCCCTCTCTAATATCTCCCTCTTCAGTTTTCCCTCCCTTTTTCTGTGGTCATCCGTGTTATTCCTTATGCTCCACATATAAGTAAAACCATATGATAATTGACTTTCTCTGCTTGACTTATTTCACTCAGCATAATCCCTTCTAGTTCCATCCATGTCGTTGCAAATGGTGGGTGTTCATCCTTTCTGATGGCTGTGTAATACTCCATTGTATATATGGACCACAACTTCTTTATCCATTCGTCTGTTGAAAGGCATCTTGGCTCCTTCTACAATTTGGCCATTATGGACATTGCTACTATGAACATTAGGGTACATGTGCCCCTTCTCTTCACTACTTCTATGTCTTTGGAGTAAATACATAGTAGTGCAATTGCTATTTTTAATGTCTTGTGGAACCTCCATACTGTTTTCCAGAGCAGCTATACTAGCTTGCAATCCCACCAACAATGTAAGAGGGTTCTCCTTTCTAGAGATATTTTTAATATATACTCAGCCCCAGTCACTTTCAGGACTATATTTTACCAATTCATAAACTGGGCTGCCATTTTCTAGTTGTTGAGCTTTGACAAGTAGTTTTACATTTTGATGGATTCCAATTTATCAGATTTTTTCTTTTAGGATTGTTGTTCTAAGAAAACATCACCTACCCATAACTCATCAAGACATTCTACTAGTCTAGTTTTTTGTATGTTTCTTCGTTTAGTCATGATCCATTCCTAATTAATTTTGTGTGTAGTTGAAACTAGAGTTTGAGAATCATTCACGTCCATATTCATATCCATTTGTCCCAGCACCACTGGGTAAGACTTTTCTTTCTCCATTGGATTCCTTTGCTCTCTTCATTAAAAGTTGATCAGATTAATGTGGGTCTATTTCTGAGCTCTCTAGTTTCATAACTGACCCATGTGTTCATCCTCATGCCAGTACCCTACCTTCATGATTACATGGCTTCATGCTAACTCTTGGGTTAAGGTAGTGGTGATCCTCAAATTTCACTATGGTTTTTCAAGATTGTTTTACACATTTTAGTTCCCTATGTGTTTGAATAAATTTTAAAATTAGTTTGCCCATTTCTACGAAAAATGGGGGAGGGACCCTGGATGGAGTATGTTTGCAATTGTATCCCATCTATAAAGCAATATGCAAAATGTCATAACCATCTCACCAATATGTCCACCTAACATTTGAAACATAAGTCCTTTGAAATGCCACTACTTCTATGTCCCAGCTATCATCAACCTGTAAGGCCACTTTGATCCCATCAGGATTCCATCTTGAACTCTACCATCCTTGCCTTTAATAGCTTCTCTCTCTCACTGCTTTTTATGGAGTGATACAGTGAGATGTACCAAGAACAAAACAAATGCCCAGCCTGGTTCTAGGATTGCTAATCACACAGATTTCCAGATAATATTTTGAAATAATCAACAAACTTAAGAATGCTCTTCGCAAAAAAATATCCATTGATTCATTGCCTCTTACTTATATTCCCTAAGAGACCAGATCAGTTTAAAAAAAAATGTTTACAATTTTTTACACTTTAATTGATAAAATTATGCTTTCTCCTTCTGAGGTCTTAATTGTTATTGCTCTTTCCTGCATGATCTTTAAGGAAGATTGCAATTAGTCATACTGAAAGCAAAATTGACTAACTGTTCAATTTCACTAGAAGCAGCAAACAGTTGGTTCCACTTAATTCAAATAAAAGCCTTACTATCTGACCTGCTCCACATCTTTGAACAAAAACGCAGCTTTTTTTTTTTAATGACTTCTGCAAGAAAGAAAGAATATACATTGCAAATAGACACTGTCTTGCAATCATTTGTGCATGTTGCAAGTGGGGAAAGCAAAAATTTTTTGCTTCTTGATGATCAGCTGCTCCTTAGGAAATGGCCATTTCTAAATATCAAGAAAATAACTGTAATGATCTAAAATTTCAGAGACATGGGGGTGCTAGTGTGGGTTAGTCAGTTAAGTGTCTTTTTGGCTCAGGCCATGATCGCAGGGTCCTGGGCTGGAGCCCTGCAATTAGCTCCTTGCCTGCTTCTCCCTCTCCCTCTGCTCCCCCTACCCCATTCATACCCCCCCCCCCTGCTATCTCCAACAAATAAATAAAACCTTAAAAAATAAAAATAAATATAAAAATTCAGAGACACATCTGAAGCTTACTCTCAGTGCAGTATTCCAGAAATGGAAAAGGTTTGCCGGTGCTGCTCCTGTATCCAATGATAAGGGTAATATAAGCCTTTTAAAAATACATTTCCTGGGGAACCTGGGTGACACAGTCAGTTATGGTCCAGACTATCGGTATTGGCTCAGTTCATGATCTCAGGGTCCTGAAATTGAGCCCCACGTCAGGATCTACACTCAGCAAGGAGTCTCCTTGAGACTCTCTCCCTCAATTCCTCCTGCTTATGATCTCTAAATCAATCAATCAATCTTCAAAATGCATTTCCCATTCACCTTCAGCCATCTTTTTTAGATATTTTGACACTTCCTAAAACTATCAAGTAACCAAAGTCCCAACCTCACACCTCTATGATTCATTCACCACATTTTCTAATATATTTGAGCAGTCTGTCAAGACCAGACACCGCACTACACTCTGGAGTTTAAAAAATAAGTAAATAAATAAATACGGGTTCATTGCCCTCATGGAGTTTCTATTATTCAGAGATAAACAATAAGTAAATCAAGATAAACCACCACTCTAATAAATGCTTCGAAGGAAGTAGCGACAGAGGTAGAGGGGGACAAAGAAGTTAGCAGGCAGGCAACTTTAAATAGGTTAGCCCAGGGAGTAAAAAAATGACACGTAAGCTAGATCTAAAGGATGAGATACGTCTGACCAGAAAGGGTACTTTGGGGAATTAAACTCCGTGTTTTGTATTCTTCTTACTTTGAATACACATTTCAGGAGTCTGCTTTGGAAATCCTCGAGGTTCCCGACAGCAATGAAGGCTGGAAAAGTAAGAACCGGTTGGGAACAAGGAAGTCCTTCATTGAAAGCTCTGCTATGAAACTCTGTGGCTTTTCTTTGAGCCATAAGCTTCTATCCTTCCTGTATCAGATGCACTGTGCTAGGTCGGGGTGCAGGAAAGTAGGTCACTTCCATCCACCTGAAGTCAGAGAGACCCGACACAGTGTTTCCAGTTCAAAAGTCCGATCGTTTGAAGGTTATACAAAGTGACTTTGGCTAGCAACTCAAATTAGTTTCAAGGATCTTCTTCTGATGGTGCTCTTAAGTGGCTTAGGCAATGAACGAATGGAGGTTGAGCAGAAAACACAAGCAGATGATAAATCCTATTTCATCTCTTCCAAACAACATTGCAAATCAAAATGCAGAGTCACTGATCTGACTTCAGAGTACAAAGAGACGGACTCACTTAAAAATGATAAATTTAATAACAACCCATGGTAATGGGTTTTCATGCTTAATACATTACTGGGCTTTCCTACTTTACAGACAAATAAACTGGAGAATAATTCTCTTTGCATTTTTATTTATTTAGCTCAGAATAATGAATTTTGATGTGGGGGAAGGCCTGCCTGGACATAGATAAATTTCAGTTGTATTACCATCTTGATACAAAATTCAAGATGACAAGATTTTGAAGACAGGCGCAGACACACAGATTTCAAAGCATCATAAATATATACTTGCATTTTAGTTTCCACTTAATATAGCCACAGTTTGCAGTCTGTTTTCCCTTTAATTACTTTAGATAGAAAAGACTTCTCTTAACCTTGACTCAATCCTCATATTTTTTTTTAAATCATAACATGCTCACAAAAATAGTGTCAAATATGTCAGTGCTTATAAACTCAAATTAGGATTAGAGATCCATACTGGGTTTGAAGATACAATTAAGTAATGGCTTGGCAACCATTTTGGGGATAGGGAAAAGGGAACATATATATTTATTAACATAACAAATTGCTCCACTTTCTACAAATCTCTTCTGATTTAATGGTATTATGGTGTTAAAAACACTACAATTTAAGTTTCTGATCCAGAAAATTGTTCTTGGTGCTGGGGGATGGAATGAGAAATTTATGAGAACCTCCAGGAGTTAAAAGCCTCTGCTCTGGCTGACTTTTCTGCGTGCCTGGAAAGCTGGGAAGCCATGCTGTGTGGATAAGAAGAGCTGAGGGGGGTGGGGGTGAACTCTGAGCACTTGGCCCAGTCTCCTGGGGAAGATAAATGATTTTAAACCTACTAGAACACTCTCAGGTAGCAGGACAACACAAAGTACTACCCCCGGAACTAGATATTTCCAGTTCTTGATCTTACAAGAAGCTTGGGCCAGAACAGAAGTCAACTGTGTTTTTGAGCATGTGATTCAGCTGATATTTTTTTCCATAGCATAACTCTGTCACAGTGAAGGAACCAGTGTGCTGGTTTAGGTTCTTGTGTAATCTTGCTATCTCATTACTAACAATCACCTCAGCTCCTAGATCAGAATCTGTCCACAGACCACACTTTTTTTTATTGTGATGGTCTACAGGGTAAGACAAAATGCATGGGATTTGGGCTGATGACTACACTCCAGAAGCCGATGGATCAGGAATATTCTCATGCATGAACTACACCAGTTTTATGCAGGAGTCGGTAAGGTAGAGACTAGCTTTGAATCTCTGAAGACATCAAAGTAAAGTCCCAAGAAAAATAGAACTGGTATAACCCTGAGACACACAACCCATGTGATGACAGGTGATCAGGAAAGATCATTTGTCTGTCTCTGGTTGCACACACACTCATTTCACGTACACACACACACACACACGCACACACATACACAGAGTCTCATATACACATAACCACAAACAGGTGCACGCATAGCCCCAAGTAAGTACACATACAGCAATACAAAAATATACACACAGCCACACACACAAAATCTCCAAATTCCCCACAGATAGATCTCAACCAATGCCACAGTCCTCAGCAGCACAAAATCAATTTCCTCTAGGAAAAGCACCGTTGGTATGGTTGTTAGATGAGGTTTCCGGCCGTGCACATCAGCACAAGAGCCCAAGCTTGTCAGCAAAGCCCAGTGCTGATGGCAGGAGCCCTAGGCCTCTGCCTGCCTCTCCCTGGAGCAGAAAGGAGCAACATTCTCACCAACAACATGCAGTCACCATCCAGAGAAAAGGAGACAATACCAAGGTAAAAAAAGGGACAGAGGGATGGGCTGAGCTGGACCCTCAACACCAAGGTGCACTCAGAAGCGATGGCTGCTTTGAGGAAAGCAGGAACTCATCAGGAAGGAAAATGGAGTTATTTCCTCAATAGCGAGAAGATGGGGGAGGTTTATCAAGAGCCACAAACACAAGGTGTTTGGGCTGGTGGGTCCTGAAAACCACAATGAGGGCCACTGCATGGCTGGGAAATGCCAGAGCAGGACAGAGGCTCCATGGGGGCAGCAAACCCTAGGACTTGTAACTTGGGCTTTTCAATAGCACTTTCAAATAATCTCCTGTGGTTCAGGAGAGATAGGGGTTTTGCTTAGGATCAAGCAAGGGAGGAAGCAATTTTGTCCCCTCTCTTTGGTATCTCAAACTCAACTCTCAGAGGGGACATAGCATTCCTGGCTTACGCTGCACGGATTCCTAGAACATTTTCTCTCTTCCTAAAACTACCCTTGGAAGTCCTGATTATATTTACTATCATAGGGGAAATCACAAAAGAGACTCGAAGAAGAGGCTGGATTTAAGTCATCAACTTCACACGACTGTTTAGACTTTATTATCAACAATGGCCTCTAGGAATGAGAAGCGTCTAATGTGGGAGAAAGAAAGAGAGTCTGCTCATCCCAAAGAGGATTTTGGGATTTGGGATCCCAATGATGGGATCAGGGAAGTCAGAATTCGTCCAGCTCTCTGAAGTCCCTAATTATCCTACCATTGGCAATAATTTATTACACACCCTAAAAGAAATGAGACGAAAAACTATATTCTTCTTCCCATTCTCATCCTTGTTTTTTTTTCTACATCCCTCTTCCCAACAACAACAAAAAACAAAAAACAGAAGAGAAAAATATATTCAAAATACCCTAAGCTGATTAGGTTCCGGCTGGTTCCTGAATATTGCCCCTAATATTTTCCCTTTTATGAAAGACCCGACAAAAATTATGCTGACAATTACCCTGATATGAGGGACAGACTCTTACAGAGCACCAGGGGAGGAAATATTTCTCAGGAACAATCTCACTCTGGCCTCAAACTCATCCCATTAGCTCTGAAGGATGAGGCAACTAATTATACAAGAGTCTGTTGCCAGAATTTTCGAGATGCCATAAACCCGCTAAATGTAGAGACTGACAAACTGAATAATAAATTATTTCTGTACTTCACATATGGCCTGTGCTCATGTTGCCAAATATTTCAAAACAATAGTGAAGTGAAAGCTAAAATAGACCCGTAGCCCATGGGTTCCTCGGGGTAAATGGAGCCGAGGATACCACCGATTGGGATGCTCAAGTTCGGGCTGTTGATCGGATGATCAAGATCTGTTTCTGGGGCTGTTTTGGGTCAGTGGTGAGAGGTAGTCCCAACCTGATGTTCTGATTGGAGGAGGACTTCAAAGGATGTCATGTCTGCAAGGGCAGTCAAATGTATAATTGTGTCCAACTACCGTAACATACTGGACTTCATTTTTTATCAAGTGAAGAATAAGCCTGCATAAATGAGGTCTGAAGTTAATTTCCGGCTAATCAACTAATTCTTATAAATTTGTCATTCGCTATGTTTTGTTGTAAGTTAAAACAAAAGTCACAGTATTGCCTATGAAGGCAGAATTGAACTCCTGGCTTTTCTAAATGCTTAAACAAACCAACTAACTGAAAAGATCATGAAGCACAGAGACACCGTCCAAGGTCTTGTTGAAACCAACAGTGAACTAGTAACAAAAAGTGTGTATCATGATTAGGGTGTCTATTCCTTCAAAAAAAAAAGCATTTTCTGCTCTTGGGTAGGATTACTATTACCATAGACCATAAGTGGGAATTAGAAACTTAACAATAAAATATTGTTTTCTCAAGAAGGACCAATGTCTTTGAAGGAAAATAAGGCTAAAAATGTACCCGAAGGAACCAGAATATTATTTTTCATCCAAAATATTATGATAAAGGGAAATAATTATAACTTAAGGTGAATCAACATTTTTTAGACACAGCTAATGTTTCTTAGTGTGTTTCGTGATGAGTTGGGAGATTTCCACCCACACTAAGTAGCCATATTGTTTCCTGTGATGTCAGAGAATAGAGTTCGACTAAGTTTAGTCAGAAAGAGAGACAGGGTACCTGTAGGGAAATTTTTAAAAGGAGATAAAAGTAATTGTAGACTCCTCCAGGTTTGCATCAGCTTTAGCTGAAATTGACAGATTTATCCCCTTCATAGTATCACTACCTCCTATAAAACTCTGCAATTCTTCTGAGTACCTTTAGTAACAGCGAACACAACAGCTTACAAGGCCATCTCACTGCGATCAGTCATCAATCAAGTTGTTTCTAAATTACATAAACACAGGGAGTCAAGTCAAAATTTCTACTCTCATTCGCCTGAGGTCAGTACCTTTCTGGATTCTCTGTGATTATTTATTATCCATATGGGTATGAGGATATGGTTTTTCTTCCTGAATTATGCATTTTATTATGGCAAGACATCCCTTGCTCTTCTTCATTAAAATCTCCATTAGTAAAAGAGAAGAGCCCTAGGAGGTTGTTTTGTTTATAGTCAAAGGCAGAGCATTTGTTTAGAAAATTAATTAGGTTCATTCTAACCATCTAGAAGGGTCACTAAAGCCTTCTCAAAAGGCAGACCCTTCAATGTGGGGGGTTCGGGGGTAGGAAAAGAATAAATGAAACAAGATGGGTAGGGAGGGAGACAAACCATAAGAGACTCTTAATTTCACAAAACAAACTGAGGGTTGCTGGGGGGAGAGGGGAGGGAGAGGGATGGTGGGGTTGAGGACATTGGGGAGGGTATGTGCTATGGTGAGTGCTGTGAAGTGTGTAAACCTGGCTATTCACAGACCTATACCCCTGGGGATAAAAATACATTATATGTTTATTAAAAAAATAAAAAAAATTAATTAAAAAAAAAGGCAGACCCTTTCTTGGGAATTAAGACCCTTTCAATGACTGGATTATCGATATCCTGGGTTTTATTTTTTTTTTTTTTAAATAAAAGCCTATCGGTTTGATTTGTTTTGTTCAGTTACTGCTGCTTAAAATACCACCTTGAAAGGTAATCCCCAGAATGGCGCTTTTATTGTCTGAAACTCAGGAAAAGAGCAATATGATCTTCCAGCCTGTGTGCGGCAAGAGCTAGGTCGTCTTCTTGAGGTTGAAGGGTATTTTCTCTTTATGTAAAATCCCTGTCTTTAAGTGGAGAAGAAAGGCTTAGCAAGGGAGCTTGAGCTCTGCCCCCCAGACACAACCACTACAGCTAACCAGCAGACCCAGCTCTGCTTAAACTGAGAAGCCACACACCAATCACATTTTGCTTCTTCCCAAAAACATTCTTAAGAACAAAGAGAAAGCTAGGAACGGTCCCAAAAGGGGCAGAGAGAAAGATCCCACAGGCACGTGAAACCTGGTAGGGCAGGGGCTGCTGAGAGCCCAGTTTGCCTTACCAGCCCAGAAGGGGTCACATTACTTGTCCACTAAAAGGACACAAAATCCAAGTATGTGAAAGAAAGGAGAGGTCCAGCAGTAACATTTAATCTGAAGAGGAAAATGCCAAGAGTGAGTAGAGAAAAGGCTCCTTTAGGAGAGCAGAAGGACAAACAACTAAATGACACAGAGTTTCAAGTGACCGCTATCAACCTGAGAGTAGAAAACATTGAAAAAGTTGTCCTGATAGGATCACCGTGGCCCAATGTTCATTTGGAGAATGGTATTATGGGTTCCATTCAGTTGAGAACAATCTCTTTGTCTACTGTGTACATACTGGTCACTATTTTGGGGGCTGGAAATATAAAGAAGAAAAAAATGCATGGCCCTCCCCCCACACCCCCTACCCCCAGGAAATGGCAGGCTCAGGATTATCTGACCACAAACAGTTAATTTCAATTTGAGGGCCCTCTCTGCAGAAACAGCACCAGGATGGGATTTCAGGTCAGCCGATGGGATCAAGAACGATTTCCTCCAAGAGATAATGATTGAACTGTCTTTCGTGTAGATCAAAGCTCGACGCTATTTAACTCCGTGCTATGGGGCAACTCGCAGAATTCCCTCTGAGCAGGCTTCCTCATTAATTAAAAATGGGCGCAATAAAACCAATCTCCCAGGTTTGTTATGAGGATTAAAAGATTAAACATAAAAAGCGCTTTGCATGATGTAAATGTTCAATAAATGCTTTCCGTCCCGCTGCCTATAAAATGCTAGTGTCTAAGCTTGATGTACAAACGGCCTCTGCTGTTATTTTATACGTGGGCCTGAAGATTGCAGGACTCACCCAGTCATTACCAGCCAGTCGCAGAGCCAGGCTTCTTCCCTCCTAGCCTGGAACCACCTCTAGAATTACCCACTCACATCGTAATGGAGATTGACAGAGGACTCTGAGGAGTAGCAGACCAGAGGGAAAAGGTACGCTCGGTCAACCAGAGACATTGGGATAAAGGAGACAGATTGCAAAACCAAATGAATGAAAAGTCTTTGAAAGAGTTGAGTGGTAGGTTTTGAAATTAATTTAATGAGAATTTATGCCAGAAACAATGAGTTCTTTAAAATAACACATACAGGGGCGCCTGGGTGGCTCAGTGGTTAAAGCCTCTGCCTTCGGCTCAGGTCATGATCCTGGGATCCTGGGATAGAGCCCCACATCGGGTTCTCTGCTCAGCGGGGAGCCTGCTTGCTTCTCTCTCTCTGCCTGCCTCTCTGCCTACTTGTCATCTCTGTCCGTCAAAAAAATAAACAAAATCTTTTAAAAAAATAAAATAAAATAACACATACAGGGGCGCCCAGGTGGCTCAGTTGGTTGGGCGACTGCCTTTGGCTCAGGTCATGATCCTGGAGTCCTGGGGTGGGTCCTGCATGGGGCTCCCTGCTCAGCGGGTAGTCGGCTTCTCCCACTGACCTCTCTCCTCGCATGCTCTCTCTCTCTCTCAAATAAACAAAATCTTAAAATAATAATAATAACAATAAAATAAAATAACACATACAAAGGATGTGTAAGATTTCACCAAGAGTCCTTTTAAATGAGCTTAGATATGGATAAACTGGTATCAATGGACAAAGGACAAACTCAGGTTAAAAAATACCAAGTTTTGGGGCACCTGGGTGGCTCAGTGGGTTAAGGCCTCTACCTTCGGCTCAGGTCATGATCCCAGGGTCCTGGGATCGGGCCCCGAATCGGGCTCTCTGCTCAGCGGGGAGCCTGCTTCCCTTCCTCTCTCTGCCTGCCTCTCTGCCTACCTGTGATCTCTGTCTGTCAAATAAATAAATAAAATCTTTAAAAAAAAAAAATACCAAGTTTTTATCAGGCGCCTGGGCAGCCCAGTCAGTAAAGCATCTTACTCTTGATTTCTGCTCAGGTCATGACCTCGGGGTCATGAGACTGAGCCCCAAGTCAGCTCCACAATAGATGTGGAACCTGCATGAGATTCACTCTGTCCTTCTGCCCACATCCCCCACCCTCTACTCCCACGCATATGCTCTTTCTCTCTCAAAAAAAAAAAAAAAATACTATCAATGACTCTAATCTTTGGAAGCACCTAAGTCAGAGGCTATCAGTCTTGATGCTATTTGCATTTGCAACTGGATAGTTCTTGGGCTCTTTGTTGTGGAAGACCTGGTGTCTGGATGTTAAGCAGCAGTATTCAAGGACTCCACCCAGAAATGTCAGTAGCAACTCCAGAGTCAGGACAACTAACAATGTTTCCAAGCACTGCCAAATGTCTCCTAGAGGTCAATATTATCCCCCACTAAGAATCACTCAAGTAGGTGAAGGTTTTGTCCATTGTAGGAACTCATCCTTTCAGGTTCAGATCATTTTCAGGATTGGAAAAGTCTGCATTTTGAGACACTCTGTGTCCTATCTGAACTGCCTTAGTCATTTGCAAAGTTCTTTTATGGAGCCAGAATCTGCCCTTGTCTCTTTTCCTGCCAACCACATACATTTTTCCGTCTTACAAAACATGCAGAACTTTCCAGCCCTCTTCTGCTTTCAATTATTTGTGGACACCCACCAAGGTCCCTTTCACAGCCTCTACTCCACCTTCAACCTTCTCAATCCCTTTAACCCATTTGTTGTCATAGGGTTTCTAGATGTCTCGTCATCTTTGTCTTTAGCTTCTGGGTGCATTGTACCCTCACACCAGCATTAGTTCCTTTACCTTCCCTTGCAGGTAAGAAAATGGTGGAGCAGACTGGTTCAATGATTTAAGTTCACATAAGGAGTGAGTGGAAAAGCTGGGACTACAGCCACACCTCCTAATTCCTGGTGGAGGGTTCCTTCATTCCCACACAGTCACATACACCCAAGCAAGCAGCTAACTCTCTGAGTCAGAGAGTTGCTCCATATGGGAACAGTTATTCCTTGTCCTTTTTTTTTTTTTTGTCAGAGAGAGAGAGAAAGAGAGAGAGAGCACAAGCAGGAGGAATGAATGGAAGGCAGAGGGAGAAGCAGGCTCCCCACTGAACAAGGATCCCAACACGGGGCTCAATCCCAGGACCCTGGGATCATGGCCTGAGCGGAAGGCAGACGCCCAACTGACTGAGCCACCTGTGTGCCATAGTTTTTCTTCATCCTAAGCATGGGTTCTTTCTTCTGAAACCAGAAGGCTACGCTAAGACCAATGTGGGATGCACAGGTGGAAACGTCACACATCTTCCAATAACATTTTCTCCAAATGGTTAATAGCTACTACCTGGGTCAAGTCACTTCAGCAAAGATCCTAAAGCCAGTCACCGAAATTATTCCTCGAATCTTCTATAAATTCGCTATCATTTGTGGCACCTGGCTCTCAGTGTGGCAGTGAAAATAAGAGTGATGTTAAATGAAGGTTCTTACTTAATGCTAATTATACATCAACAATTTTCTTTTTCCAGTTTCTTCTCAGCCACTCCACTGGGTACCATGGGCATAACATGGATGACCAAAATGTCTGAATGGAGGGAGTATATTCAATTAAGTCCAGGCTTACTGGGTCCCCACGTTTCCCCGATACACATCCTTGGCATAACTAAAGTCTTTCCCTTAAATGGCTGTCAAAGAGAACCAAGGAATTTAGGAAATTTTTTTTAAATACAGTGGGAATCATGGGTCACTTAACAGCCATTTCCACTGCTCTTATTTTCTCCACCCCAAGTGTTTGGGGTGGGAAGGCTAAATCACAATCTTCCCCAAATGAGAAAACAAGGACAAACAGCCTGTGCTCACAATCACTTCGTTTTATCTCTGAGCTGGGAATCTTCTTTATGAGACTGTCTGGATTCACAAAGTAGGGTACTATTTCTGAGGATCACTGATTGCCGTTTTTAAGCCGGTTTCCTTCTTTTCGAATTTTAACACACTTGCAGAGAAGTTTCTCCAGGGTCACGGTCTCCTCTGCTTCCCCTGTCACGGGGAAGGAAATACTGTTGTTCCTCACTGGGATTAAATCCGTGTACGCATGAATCTCCTGAGACAACCTGGGCCCAGCCTCCTTGAGGATTTTTTTCTCAAGGGTCCTCTTCATTTTCATACACTGCCTCATCTTAAAGCTTCCTCTGTCCCGGGAAGGCAGTTCTGGATGACTCCAGCTCAGGAGATTTCCCTGCTGGGAACTTCGGGACAGGAAGTCTGACATGAAGACCAGGTGTAGCTTTCAGAAAGAATGCACGAGAATCACCGGACTCCATATCATTATTTTTCACACTGGGCCATGCGGCTGAGGAACAAACTTTTGCTGTTCAACCCCAGGCCTAGATGGATCTTAATTTAGTCTCCCAGTTCTCTTCTATGGCTGGAGGTCTCTTGAGGTATCAACAGCGTGCTTTCTGATACCCCCTGGGACACAGCAACGTGAGTGCCTCATATTGGCATCACCACTGAAAGGACATGTGTCCCTGGGCAGGGGATACAGTCAAGAGACAGAGGTTATCAAAGCACCACAGGTGGGCGCCTTCAGCTGCCTGGTTCACAGCTGCCTTCAGAACTGGGGGTTGATCCTCCATTTCTGGAGTCTCAGCAGGAGGCAAGGTCTTGGCTTCTACTCATCCCTGCCAGCAATGGCACAGACATGTGTCCTAGAATCAATGAATGAGGAGCTCCCGTGTAGAACGTAGGACCTAGAAAACATGCTGCTTCTATAGAAATCATTCACGGCCAAGGCAACAGAGTGAAGTCAGTGACAGGGATGAAAAAAGGCCCAGAGCAGCAAAGCCAAGGGTGTCATCTAAAGCCATCTCTCCTGAGGCCTGATCTTGGCTGTGTTTTTCTGCCATAGAGAGAGACTTGCTAGGCTTCCAGCCTCCTCCTCCACTCTTCTGATCAACCTGGTGAATGTTCTAATATCCTTCTAATAAATCCTCCTCCCTGACTGGCTGTGTGTTCCTGACCAAGTCATCAAACCATCGTCATTAATCAGCAGGGAAGATGATAGAACCTACCTTTAAGATGTGTCCTAAGAATTAAATGAGATGCTTCTGAAGTGCTCAGCACAATGCCTGAAAGGCCACACATACTAAATAGTACCTGTAGTCACTTACTTTTTATAGTCAAAGCCCTCAATTTTTATTTATATATATGGGGGGGGGGGGACGCCTGGGTGGCTCAGTTGGTTAAGCAGCTGCCTTCGGCTCAGGTCATGATCCCAGCATCCTGGGATCGAGTCCCACATCGGGCTCCTTGTTCTGTGGGGAGCCTGCTTCTCCCTCTGCCTCTGCCTGCCACTCTGTCTGCCTGTGCTCGCTCTCTCTCTCTCTCTCTCTGACAAATAAATAAAAAAAATAAAAAAAAATAAAATCTTATATATATGGGGGAGGGGCGGCTTTCAATGCGCCTAAACAAAAAGCTGTTTAGAAATAGGATCATACATCCCATAAACGTATTTTTACATTCAGTTATACAATAAACATCTATTTGGGAAGATACCGGGCTTTGCAAGGATACATCAAAGCAAGCAATAACACATCAGAGTTCCTTTCCTCTAGGCAAAATTAGGTGTCAATTCAAAGAAATCTCACCTATCAATACAGGGCTATGAAGCAAAAAGAAAAAAAAGAAAAAAGGAGTCCTCAGGGTACAAAATGGAGAGATAGGACTCAACTGGGCCAGAAAGGCCTGGTAGGCCCCCATGGTAGAGGGAGATCTTGGAGCTGGGATCCAAAAAATGAATGAATGAACCAGAAGTGCATGTCAGGCCAGAAGACCACATGGCTAAAGGTCCTGTGGAGGGAGGAAATGTGGCATGTCTTAAGACAAGGGAGTGCCAGGGGGCAGTGGTGCAGCACAGGGTTGGGAGAGCTGGTAAGGGTGAGGTCCTACAAGGCTTAGAGTGATGTCAGTGTCTATGAAATATCCTCAAAGTGACTAGAAGGCCCTGAAGGAGCCAAGCAGTTTTGCCTTAAGAAATGCACACTCCGGCTACAGTTAGAAAAATGGATTGGAAACAATAACAAATGGACACAAGAAGACTACTTAGGAGGCTACTGGAAGGGTCCAGTTTTAAGATAACAAACGGAATTGTGGACAGGATGCAAAGACACAGAGAAGTGGATTTGAGGACACAAAGTTGACCATACTTTGGGCAAGGTGATTATAAGGACGGGACGGGAAGGAGGTGATAAAGACCATCCTCATCTCCCTTCAAGATTTCACATTTTCCAAAAATAGAGGATGGCAGTGCTGGAGGCACAACATTTTATGCTCAGGCACTTCTGAGATAGCAATAGGCCTATGCCGTTCATCTGTAGCCTGCTGTAGCGTTTACACAGTATGTTCATATTTATTTTCTCATTTCCTCCTCATGGAGACACAAGAGAAGAGGAGAAGGGACTTGTGTGTAGATGGCCAAGTTAGTATGTGAGGGAAGAGAGATGAGCGCCTCGATGTGTGCCTTCCAGTCTAGTTACATTCTAATGCACACAGCTGGGTTTGTCCTCATCTGAATGCCTCAAAGCCCAAGAGGCTTCTTAGGCAAGTTCTCCTGCAACAAGGTTTGGCCTCCCACTCAGTGGACTTTATTTAGTGAACATGGATGTTCTCTGAGAGTCACCAAATTTCCTGATGCTGGAGAGAGACTAACCAGGTTGTAATTTTTGCATTCCCTCTGCCAAATCAAGAGCAAGAAAGAATTTACAAGGCCAATAACCTGAAATGACAGTTTCTGCAATGAGTCCTAACGCATCGTTTTCCGTTGAATATGACAAAGATAATTGCTGTCCATCAGCACACCAAGTCATGGAACTTTGGAATCAGGAATATCTCAATTCCAATTTTGCCACTTACTAGGAGCTGAATGGGGCACAGAAATTCTGAGCCTTTTTTCTTTCATCTGAAAAATGGGAACTACAATAGCAGTCTTTTAAGGGTATTTTGAGGATTAAGTTTGATGAGACAGAGCTCATTTGTGGTGACTGCCAGAGACCAAGGACTCAAGAATGGTAGCTAAAATGAGGGCTGAGACCTTCTATGGGAGCTTGTGTTTTGTCGAAAAATGAGTGTCCCATGGACAAAGGACTAGGAAAGAAGGTGAACGTATCTAGCCATTTCGGAAGACGCTGGGGTGGTTTTCAGGGTCAGTTATGAGACAGAAAGAAGACTGGCAGCTACTGAAGGAACTGGAGTAACTGATTTAGTCTCTCCTTTTTTCATGTACCAATTATTAGCAGGTGCTATCTTAAAGTCACAGAGCCAGAATCCAGAGTCCACATGAAACAATGTTATCTCCATGGTTTAACTTCTAAACCTAACAGACCACATAGAGCTCAAGAGATCATCTGGGGTGGGTCTCATTTTTTTTTTTTTAATAATAATACCATGTCAACATAGACTTCCATATCTGTTTAGAAAAGAAATGGTCTTCAGAAGTTCAAAGAACTTGGAACCATGTTGGTCGGTAGACATCATTTTCATTTTTAATCTTGTGACTACTCATCTCAAAGGCTTTGGCATAACAATCTATCCTGTCACTAATAGGATATTAATTAACCAAAGTGTAAGTGAAAACCTTTATTCCCACCTTTCTCCTATATTCATTATCTAGAAAGTGGACACGACTGCATAGGTAACTCTAATATTACATTTTCTTAAATCATTCAGAACCCCAGATTTCAAAACTTATTCATGAATTCATTTCCACAAACTATTTAATGAATATATAGATATCAGGAATCATGCTAATACAAACTGGGCTAATACGAAAGAGTAAGACATCAAGGAACTCCCAGTCTAGTAGATGAAATAGAGACTTGGAATTGATTAATTACAATATAACACATTTGAAATTTTGGCTTTGGTTCCTGTTTTTTGTGGTTTCTGACTCTGTTCCTTATGCAACTTGTGAGCACTCATTAAATAACTGAGTAAAAATAACTTCATCTCAGGGTATCTGGGTGACTCAGTCAGACTGACTCTTGATTTCTGTTAGGGTCATGATCTCAGGGTTTTGAGAAAGAGCCCCATGTCAGGCTCTGTGCTGAGCATGGAGCCTACTTAAGATTTTCTCTCTTTCTCCCTCTTCCCCAACCCACTTATGCACGCTGTCTCTCAGGAAAAAAAAAAAAAAAGAAGAAGAACTTCATCTCATCCCATAGTTCCAGGCTCATGGTTCCCAAACTTGGGTGTCCTGATTGAAAATATATGAAAGCAATCCTCTAAGCTTGAAAACAATGTGAGAACAGGGAACATTTCTTTACTTTGTCTCTTCCAGATTCAACAGAGCACAACCCATACGGAAAAGATTCAATATAATTGGGATGAATAAATGAAATGTGGTGATTTGGGCACCAGTGGAAAATGGGTCTAAGACTTCAGGACCACAGACACAGTCCAACCAGTTTTGTCCGGGATTAGAGCCCTTTGACTACTGGGTTATCTCTAGCTAAGTTGATTTGCTGGTATCTTTCTTGGTGTTGGCAAAAAAAAAAAAAAATCACCCTCCTCTCCTATCCTCCCGCTCTTGACAATGGGAGCCCCAATTTCCAGCCACTGAGCTAACAATGTGCGGGTAATAGCTGGAGGGGTGGGTCCTGTCCTCTGGTGCTTCCTACCTCAGGAAGCTGAGAAAAGACTGTGGAAGCTAGACAAAATGTGTGGTACTAAAAAAATTACCTTTTCATATTGGATAATTCCTCCCTATCACAAAAGAAAAAAAATACTCATTTTATCTATATTTGGTCAAGGCTAGTTTCCCATCATGATGGGAAAACAAAATGGCCACCTTTTTGTACTGAGAGAGACAGCAAGCAGATGGGAGACCCAGCTTCATACAGTGAACATTAAGTCTTTTCTATCAGTCATACTGCTCGCAACACTGAGGAGATTCTTTTACATAATGAAGATTAAATAAATAAGGGAATAAACAAAGAATACATAAGGAGCCCTGGGTGTAGAGGCAAGTTTCAGATAGGAGGTCAGTTATACATTATAGAGGAGAAATTTTTAACTCCTGATACCATCAGAGAAACTAAAATAAGAGCAGATCCCTTCTGGCTCTCTTAGTTTTCTCCATGAATGAAATTAGGCATGGGGGTGCAGTCAGATGAGTGCCCACTTCTTGTTTTTGGTTCAGGCCATAGTCTTGGGGTCGTAGGATCAAGCCCCACCTTGGGCTCAGCGCTGAGCCTCCTTGGGATTCTCTCTCCCACTCCCCGCTCCTGAACGAACTCTCTCTCTCTCTCTCTCTCTAAAATAAATAAATAAATCTTTAAAAAGAAGAGAAAGGAAAAGAAATTAGGCACAAAACTACCCTTTATACAAAAATTTATATTCAAAGTTGTCACATGTACTGGTTGCTTAATTCGTCTGTTGGTACCTTTATCAGAGGAGCCTAAAGCCAACTTCAATTTTCAAGCCCAGTAACAAACTTAAATAAACCTTCCGTGTGGTCCTGTCATTTCTGCTCTACATAAAAATAAATTATACCCACTCAAGTTACATCAGATAGACATGGCAGTTATCCTTAATCCCCAATGCACAAAATAATCACCTAATGAGGTTTTAAAGAATACTCATTAATAATATAATATAATATAATATAATATAATATAATATAATATAATACTAATTATTGCCTGGGCCCCATCCCAGACAAATTAAATCAGATTCTCATGGAATAAGACCTAGTCATGGGTATTTTTTTTTTTTTAATGCTTTCCAAGCTCTTCTGATCTGTGGTCTGCATCAGAAACTACTGAAACTCACCCGTACCTTCTGGCTGGCCTGGATACTGGGGCTAAGCAAAGTATCTCACCCTTCAGTGGGTGCCCAGATACCCGGGGACCTTTTTAAAATGCAGAATCTGAGTCAATAGGTCTGAGCTACCACCTAAGGTTCTGTCCTGCTAACAAGCTCTATGTAGAGCTAATGACACTGCTGGTCGGGCCACACGCCCCACTTGGAGCAGCCAGGTCCTGAGGGCTCATGAGCCATGGCCTTCTGCACGTAGCCAAGGCAGGAACAAGGTCTGCAAAGACATCCCCAGGGGAGACATAGGGCTGGCACATACTGAAATGCAGGGCCATTTCTGTTGTTCAAGTAATGAACGCTTTTTGTCCAAATTGGTAAATGGCCATGTCTCCGAGCTCCCAGCACCAGCTAGCCTGCACCCTCTCCAAGGAAGCTTGACACACCACCATCAATTCAGCCACTCAAATGCTCCTCCCTGGCACATGAGGGGACCTCCAGGACTCTGCTTCAGCAGGGATGGCTTCTTTTCCATTCTCATTGGCCAGAGCTTTTGCTCATTTGGTACTCAGTCTTTCAGATCTCACTCCTGAGCAACCATCCCAAGCTATGACCCCTAGATGGGTCAGACTTAGAAAACGGGCCACTGCTATCTTAAAGTTGTTTGAGGTTGAAATCCCTTTCATCACTTATGTGGGGGATTTTGGTAATAGAAGACAAGATCAGCATCGTGTCAGGATGATACAGAAGTTTGGAAAATAAAACATAAGTTGGGGTAAAAAAAAAAAAGGAGTGGAATCTGGCAGACATGCAAAAAGAACAATGATTCATTATACAAGTTTGTCAAGAACAGAGAGACTGAATGAGAGGAAAACCTTAATTTCATTCGAGGTTCCATGCAACTGAAAAGGGAAGATTTGTTTTATTGTCCTCACCAGAAATCAGAGGCCTACTAAAAAATTATGACA
Source organism: Lutra lutra (assembly GCF_902655055.1). Taxonomy (NCBI): domain Eukaryota; kingdom Metazoa; phylum Chordata; class Mammalia; order Carnivora; family Mustelidae; genus Lutra; species Lutra lutra. The sequence continues at coordinate 146,300,577 of NC_062282.1, forward strand.
GATCATTCATAACATATTATTATAAGGCTCTGCCTTGCTTTGACAAATAAGTCATTACAAAGCACCATATGCATTGCAATAATCAGTTCCTCTAAATCAAAGCAGAATATTTAGTTTTAAATATTTTTTACACTGAAATTTCATTATGCTCATTTACTTAAAAAAAAAATTTCCAAATTTGTTATAACTCAGTATCTCTAATGGTTGAGAATTTTAAGGGAAACTGGACAAAACCCTAGATTTTTCTGTCCATTTTCCCCTCAGTCCAGTCAAGAAAGGAATTAGTAACAGTAAGTAAACACAAAGATCATCAAAGATGGGTTCTGCCATGACAGACTGTGGACTCTGAAAAACAAACTGAGGGTTTTGGAAGGGAGGGGGGTGGGAGGTTGGGAGAGCCTGGTGGTGGGTATTAAGGAGGGCACGTATTGCACAGAGCACTGGGTGTGGTGCATAAACAATGAATTTTGGAACACTGAAAATATACATATTTTTTTTTTAAAAGGTAAGGAATTACAAAAAAAAAAAAGATGGGTTCTGGGTTCTTACAAGATGTGTCTGAGAAAAACAATTCTCAGATTCCTTGACAATTCTATAACAGAGGTTTAATAGAATAAACCTACTTTATAGGTCCCTTGTCCAAATGTCCTAATGTTGATTGTTCTTAGTGGTTTTAATTCTCCAGTTACCTAATTGGAACCAGTGAGTCACCATAATGTATTATGCGAAGGCAGTGTGTTTTGAAAGCACACTAAAATCTTTCCATTAGCTCTGATAATGTACACCGCAGTCAACTCCCTAACACTTGAGTACGAAGCCTTAACAAATGCCCATCCACCAAGTGCATTATTCTGACCGATCTTTGCTTTACTTACATTTACCTCAGGTTGTGCTTTATTTCCAATTTTTGACGCACAACAGAATTACCTATATGATTTCTGACTGGACCGTTCCCTTTCCCTGTGCATCTCAATCAAATACTGTGTTATTTTTAATGTACTTGATAACGACGGCTTTAGAAGCTCTCAGAAACACATACGGCAAATGATCTGTAACCAAAAAACAATTTTCCACATCTTTCTCCCTTTTCCGGCATGGGGCGTTCCCCACCCCCACCTTCTCCCCCCTTGCTAGCACTTCTAATATCGGGACCTGAAAATCCTCCCACCATATGTCAGAGATATTTGATCTTTTTCTGTCTAAGCCTGTGGTAGGGCTCACAGTTCACACTGTCTGCTCTGTCTGATTCCTCCTCAGGGGAGTCTGATTTCACATTCTAAATGCCCTAAATAGACTTTAGAAAGAGTTCCTCCTTCCTCCACTCAGAAAAGAACCACCATGAAGAATACAAAGAAAGACACAAGTGGGGTCCCCCTAAGTAAAAAACACCTATCTCTTCATGGCCGGCTCGGCTAGGGGACCATCCGTGGCGCCCACAATACCTCCTTCTCTTCTATGATAACCAATCTTGAACACAAACACAATACACTCTCTGTCTTGCCAAGCATGGACAGACGGGGCACAGAGGCAGGTATTTCCAGCCCTCTGCTTACAGTAGACAGAAATTTAAGTGAAGCCTAAAAATGTGAAGCTTTTCTATTCTAGCAAACCTAATAGGAAAATGTTTTATAACGATGTAATGTCGTGTAAAAAACAGATTCCTTCCGTTTTATAAATAGTGGATCCAGATTCAGAAGACACACAACAGCCGTGCAACCTGTCAAACACAGCAATTTCCATTTTCCCCTCCACTTGGCGGCTGAAGGCAGGCTCCTCTTGGAGGGACTGGCAGGTGGCGCCCCTCCTCCTGCTCCTTTCAATGAAAGACCCCAGGATGGCAGATGAGATCTTGGTGGATTCTGGGGCGGGGGAAGGGTGAAGTTTGCTGGCCAGGTTTTCCCCGTCGCAGAGGCTAATTTAACCACACACAGCCATCTTGAAATTGCCGCTAACAGGGACTTCCCAGTGAATAAAACTCCTTTCGCGCTCATTAGGAGGCCCAACTACCTCCCTGTGCAAATTCTGAAGGGGGTATTTAAGTCCCCAGGCAAGAGCAACAGACTGACCAAAGTGGTATTCAGGAGAGAGCATAGATGTGGAAGAGGAAAAAGGCCTCCTTTCAAGCCTTTCTGTCAGGAAAGAGAAGAGAGCGTGTCAGAGGTAATAAAGGAAAGAGCTGGGTCTTAAGGACAGCTGGTTGAGTATAATTGCACTGGGGCTTCACCAGGGAGAGGACTACAGAGGCTGGCCTGGATCTGCCCTCAACTAGGCTTCTGGAAACAGGGATACTTCACACCCTATGCCCCTCTTCCTTCCCCTTCCTATCCCCCTCACCAGCCGCCCCATAAACTATTAGCACCCTGAGGTGCCAAATACATGACCAAATATATGTCTTCTCTCAAACAGAGGAAGGGCTTCTGTTGTTCTACCACAAAGAAGAGACAGAAAGCAAAAGCCAAGTACGTGACTAACCCTCACTCAGAGACCACTTGCATTAAATATCCTCAGTCAATGTCTCAGACTTTTAACCCACTGGGGCCCCTGGGTGGCTCAGGTGGTTAAGCACCCGACTCTTGATTTCTGCTCAGGTTGTGATCCCAGGGTTGTGAGATGGAGCCCCATGTCAGGCTCCGCGCTCTGTTGGGAGTCTCAGTTGGGAGGTAATATGTACCTTGAGATTCTCTCTCCCTCTCTCTGCCCTTCCCTCACACACTTTCTCTTTCTCTCTCCCTCTCTAAAAAATAAATAAATGCTTT